>NW_013666525.1:353819-354677 GCF_000517525.1 Limulus polyphemus | reverse complement strand
ATGGAAAACATAGGAAAACACACATGGGAAAAACGTTTACCCATGTTAATCACCTGAAGTACCCCAATGCAGTACATAATCAAGATAACCTACACAGCTGACGTACGTGGAAAACATAGGAAAACACACATGGGAAAAACGTTTACCCATGTTAATCACCTGAAGTACCCCAATGTAGTACATAATCAAGATAACCTACACAGCTGACGTACGTGGGAAAAGCATACACCTATTTGGAAGGGTTATGCAATTTTTGTTTTGTTTAATACCTACCTAATCAAGATGCTTCTGCCAAATTAGATTCTTTATTTGGTTTGAAATTTTACTTTCCCCTTCTTGGTTTCATCAGTGATAAAAGGGGATGGAAAAAATCTAGTCACCATTTCTTTTTTCTTAAAACTGAAATTAGTATTATCAGCAATTTTGGCACCTTACAAACCTCACTGCAATCAGGTTGTACTTAAAATCTGTAAAATAAATCACCACTGTAAAATAAATTTTTTTACATATATAATTGTTGGAACTATCCACATTCTAAAATTATAGTTTATCAAGTAAATTTTTGTAACATAACATTATAAACCTCAATGAAATCCAGTTAAATATTACAAAAGTACCATCATAAACCCCACCAAAAAAAATCCACCCAAGAAAATTAAAACAAGTACTACAACAGTTATAGTTTACATTTTAACAAAAGTTCAGTGTATCATGAAAAAACTGATAGGTTTTTTTGTTTCATGTAAGTAAAAAGCTACACAATGGGCTATCTGTGTTGTACCCACAACAGGTATCAAAACCCAATTTTTAGTGTTTTAAGTCTTCAGACTTATCACTGATATGATTACTTCGAATAAA
>NW_013666525.1:315570-353751 GCF_000517525.1 Limulus polyphemus | reverse complement strand
AGAAACCGGGTTTCAATACTCATTGTGGGCAGAGCACAGATAGCCCATTGTGTAGCTTTGTGCATAAATTCAAACAAACAAACTTCAAATAAAAATTACTCAAATACTGTACAGTGCTGCAAAAGTAAAATAAAATGAATATATAAAATATAGAAATGCAGGTTTTATTTTCATGTTTTCATTATGTTATATTGTTTCTTTTTAAGTACATTCAGTGAATGAAAATTAATATAAATATTTTTAATATTTTCTTGCAACTTAAATGAACAGGAATCATCAATATCACAAATGTGATGCAATCTTATAAAACATCTTGAAAATACATGTAACAAATCATATTGTCCATAAAGATACTGTAATAAAGCACTCAAGCTTAACATTGCAAGGTGAAAGCTTTTTATGCTGATTTACTATTAAACCCAACCCTATCAAGATGCTTTCATTAAGCTATGTTCTGTAATATTGTATATGACATTTTACTTGACTCATCATGGTTTCACTAGTGATAACATTGTTTGGAAAAAAATCTAGTCACCATTTTTATCTTAGATAATTGAAAACTTCATTAAAAAAAAAAGATAATTACATAAATTTAAAACAGTGTTGACTAACTCTTTATTTAGGTAGATTTTAGGTGCATAATCAATATGTAATGTTCTATTTTATCTATTTTTCATGTACTCTCATGTTTCTTGTCATATATTCAATCAGAAAGAATTTCTACCTGCAAAAGTTTTATAATTTCACATAAATTTAACCAATACAGAAAAACTTTCTACAACTTTTATAATAAAGAATTAATTTTCCATAAAATAATTACTTATATAATCAACCAAAGTTTAACAAGTGGAAATGATGCATTAATGAATTGTAAGTCTTTATTAATCAGTGATGTTTAACTTTTATGTGCTTACTAGGAGAGTTTAAAGCACAGATCTGAGCCACAAGATGTAGAGGGATTTTCCACAAAACTGAAGATGGAATCTTAAAAAAGGGGGAGGGTCACAGTCCAAAAATGCATTCAGGGCAAGCAACACTGATTCCCAAAGAAAAGTTTCAAGGTGACATGGATCCCAGTACATCGATCTTAAGTTATAACATCAGCACCAAGTGTAACCCTAGTTACCTGTACATCATCATTAGAGAATTACTTCTCAGTACCTCAAGGAGTCAAATGGGAGTAAGGACAATGGCAGATCAATGTGAAAACTGGATGGTTTACCTTGGAACAGTTTTATGTGTACATCTGATTACAAACTCAGATCCTGTGCCGTTCATTCGAAATTAACTGAAAGTGTCAAAGTGACTTTACCTTTCACTGATAAATTAGATATTATGTCTATCAGTGAATGTGATGTTTTCTCTGTCTATAAGAGTTTTTCAGTTTCACCTACAACAGACAAGACTTGAAAATAAATACCACAAATCTTAAATCAAGTACCATAAAGCTAGGTAAGCCTTTTAATATTATGTCTAGTAGCCCACTGTTGTGTCTTTTCAAGTTCACCTCGAGAGATGTAATGAGCAATAATTTCTCTCAAGGGAGGAAAACTCTTGTAGAAACTTTAAAATATAGATTTTATACTTAGATTTTATAAACTTAAAATCACCAAAATTAACACAGTACATGTAGCTGGTAAAAGAATCAAATTAATATTAGTTATATCTCTTTCTGTGTATTATAATTTAAATTTTTTTGAGCAATTTGTTCTATTGAGCACATGTTCTTCCAAATTTGAAATAACTTGATAGATGAAATAAAAATATATTACAATTCTGCAAACCATTGGCAAATATATATAATTTGTTTCACAGTAAGTTTGACTTCCAAAATAGCAATCAATACTAGAGAAATTGAAGTCTTATATAAATGTTAAAAAAATATTAAAAATACTCGTAACCACTGATACTAAAACTGAATGAATGAAACATTAATAAATTTACACATGTCTGTGCTACAAGTTCACTGCCAACACCAGAATATTATCTTTATTATAATAGCAACATGAATAAATTTGACTAAAACCTGTGCTGGAAATTTTACCACTGCTGACACACTCAATATTGGTCAATGACTCCAGAGATGTACAAGAAGGCATGGATAATCTCAAGTCATTTCATAAAATGTGAGCCATTATTTAAGTACATGTGATGAGAGTTACCACATTAAAAAAAAATAATTATGGAGCATGAATTTTATTTTTCTTATGCTTAAAAATATGTTTTAACAAATATGTTTTAAATAAATCATATCCATATGTTCAAACAAAATGTTATATCTTTAACAGCATAAATGATATTTAGTTATTGATAACATTCATAGCTTTTTCTGAAAGGATCCATTAATTTTGCAAATAACAAATAAGGAGTAATTTAATATACTATAGAATGTTGTGCACAACTGCTGTTACATGAAGAAAAAAAAATGGTGTTAAATGTATCAAAAATAAAACACTTGATCTGTTGTTTCATCAGGGAAACCAATGTGACAACTTGCTTCACCGAGTGACTTCTCCAAATACACATTTGCTCAGCTGAGACTTGCCTTCGTGATTCTTGCTGACCTTGTAGAAATACTCAACTGCATCTGATCGTCCAAGTAATTCAATAAAATCTTCATCATGAGTAATAATAATCAGCTGGAAATTTTTTTGCTGAGAACGAAATTTAACAATTTCAACTAGAGCATGAGCCAAGCTTTCAATATTATCTCGATCAAGGTTAGTAGTAGGTTCATCTAAAGCTAAGATACCACAGTTCAAGCAGAATGTTTCTGCTAAAGCCAAACGAATAATCAGTGAAGCTAACACCTTTTGTCCTGCACTACATCGTCCTCTCATATCCAAAGATGTGTCTCCTTTCACCATCACAACTCTGTAATTATATGTTCTTTTTTGCTTATCTAGGCTAGCTCCACCTTCTTCTTCATCTGACCGTATCTCTATATAATCAATATCATTTCCTCGGTAAGTCTTAATCCAAAGTTCTCGAATAATCTTATTTATCTCATCCATTTTCATGTTATGGTAATGCATAACTGCTTTGTCCAAGGCTGTGTAATACTTGTTTAAGTCATCGCTCGCTAACTCTGTAGTTCTTAATTGTATTAATGTGGTTTGGAATAGCTTCTCAGCATTTTTATACATATCTTCTTCCAGCTCTTTCTGCTGCTTGCGGACAATTTCTTCCAACTCTCGTTTTCGACCTTCAGCTTGCTGACGTTCTCCTGTCAAGTTTCTTTCATCTTTAACAAGTCTTTGTTTTTCTCTGTAGAAACTAGTGGCATCAATAGTCCCCAACTTTTCTTCAATTACTTCCATTTTTATTTTTCGATTAGACATATCATCTTCAATTTTCTTAAGTTCCAAGTTGTCTTGAAGTTCCCGCTTCTTCATTTCTTGAGATGAAAGTTCTTCATTTAACTTTTGAATATCACTGTTTATTGTCTTGAACTTATTTAACTCCATATTCAGCTTCTCTTGCAATTCTTGTAATTTTGTTTGTTTATCTTTAAGTTCTGTTAACTTTCCAGAATTGGCAAATTGGGTGATCTTATCATTTAAGTTATCCAGTGATGATTTTTCCTCAGTTTTAGTTTTTAATTTGTTTTGTAGCATTTGAAATTCATGTTCTTTAGATTCAGTTAATTGCTTAGACTCATCTTGTAAGTTTTCTATTTGTTTGTCTAATTTTCTGACCTTTTCCTTAGATTCATGAATACACTGCTCCAGCTTGGAGTTTTCTGCCATCAACTTATTTGCTCGTTCCTCTAAGGTTAAACGCTTTTGAAGGTCACCAGAAATCTGAAATTTTTTGGTATGCACCTGGTGGATTTGTTCCCTTAAATTCTGTATTCTCTCTTGGTGTTCATGAATTATTTTCTGCTGCATATCAAGATGGCGTCTTACAGATTCACTCTCTTTCTGCAAGTGGTTTCTTTCATCACTAACTTGTTGAACAGTACGACTGGTATCCTCTCCAGAAAGTTTACATTTCAAGGTTTTTACTTTTCTTTCAGTTCTCTGAAGTTCCACATTGCTTTGGTCAAGAAGAATAACGTCAGGCTGAATTGATGCAGCAGTTTCACGATCCATTTGCTTAGCATCTAAAGTCTCTTCCATTTCAGTAATATCTTTCAGTAATGACTCAATTTCTTTGTTCAACTGACTGATCTTTATTTTAACATCAGGAATTTTTTTTTCAGAGAGTTCAACCATAGCTTCTCTAACAGGACGTAGCTCCAACATTTTGTCAAGTCTCTCTTGTTGTTCAGTTAAGTTCCTCTGTTTAATATCCAACTGTGATGGAATCATCTGCAGCTTTCTTTGCACATCTCGGAGAAGATCCTTTGATTCTTGATCTTCTTCAAAATGACGCTGGCAAAGAGGACAACATGGATTTTCACGTTGTAGTTTTTCTACATATTTACTATATATATATTGGCTACCAATAAGTGAACCCTTTTCATCATGTAATGATTTTATACTGCTCTGAAGAAATTCTAATGTCTCATCAAAACTTTCTTTCCCAGAGATTTGATTAACACGTTCTTGATGATACTTTAATTCTTTTTCTTTCTGATGCAATTGTTCCACTTGAAAGTTTTTGGTAGTTTCTAATGATGAGAGCTTTGACTTTTTAATACTTAACTCTTTACTGAGCTCTTGAACTTCTCTGGATATACTATTTAAATAGTCTTCTAAAGTATTTCGTAAATTTTCAAGTTCAACTTTGCCAAGTAAATGAGTTATTGTATCCTCATTTCGACCTTGCAATCTTCTCAAATTTTCCTCCTTTGTCATTTTTTCTTTTTGGAGAATGTCAATCTCAGCTCGAACTTTACCCTCTAATTGCATTTGGTCCATTTCAACATTTAAGTTAGAAATCTGAGTTTCCCAAATACTTAGTTGTTTCTGTTTTCCTACAATGTTTGATTTTATACTGTTTATATCTACAGATACCTCCACTTCTTTCAACTCTTCTTCCATTTGGGCCTGATCTTGTTCTAAATCCTTCAATTTGTTTGCTGAAGTATCAATCCGTTTAACTTCTCTAGTAATTTCCCTAACTTCCTCACGGTTTTTACTTAGCTGGTCACATTCAAAAAAATTTTTTTGATCTAATTTAATTTTTTGCTCCCTCACAATTTCCATTCTTTTCTGGAGGTCTTTTTCCTCTGTAGCAAACTTAACTTTGGATCTCCTTAGATCTTGTTCTGCAATTTCCAGCCTTTGCTGCAGACACTGAACCACCTTCTGAACCTTTTCTTCTTGTAGTGGGCTTCCACTTTCAGAAAAAATACCCTCACCAAACTGTCTACTCAAAGACATTACAAGAGAATCTCTTTGTTCAATTTTTTCTTGATGTTGCTGCTGCTCTTGTGTTAGCCTGCCAATGTCCACTAGAAACAAAGACTTATTTTTAGTAATTAATCCACATTCTTGCTCACATTCTTGTAATTTTCTTTTTTGCTTCATAAAAGAAGCCTGTTTTCTTTCCAAAACAGTTTGATAGTCCTTTAGTTCTTGCTGAAGCTCATCAACTGTTCCATGAAAAATATTTTTGATGTTTTTATGGAGATCATTATAGCTGTTTTCTAAGTGTTTCAGTATCTCCTTATTGCTATTCATCTCAGTTTGTAGGTTATTTATATCTTCTTCCCGTTCTGCTATTAGTTCAAGCTTAGCATAGATTGGTCGTAATTTTTCTTCAACTTCATTCACTCTATCCTTGCATGAAGACAAACGGGTTTGTGTTCTTCCCAAATCTTCCTTTATCTCAATAGCTTTATCTTTATTCTGCTTCAGGAACTTCAGCTCTGTTTGGTAATGTTTTACATTGTTTAGTTTTTCTGTACGTATCTTTTTAATGTTATCAAGTGCTTTAATGTATCGAGTTGCAGCAAATATTTCATCAAACTTTTGTTTTAGAGCTTTTCCTTCACTCAACGGCCAATTTGATTCTTCTTGGTGACAGAATATTACATTATTTAGAACAGCTTTGGATACACCTAAATTGGAAATCATTTCTTTATCAATCTGTGCACACTTGGAACTCATACTGATTTTCTCTCCATTAGGAGCTCGGCGGCTTATCACACCTTCTAACGTTCGCGTTTCAATTTTCTTTTGCTTTTGAATGGCTACAATGGATCTTGTTAACACTGCTTGTTTTCCAAGCACATCTTGAAACTGTAACTTGATCTGACCTTTCACTTCCTGTTCACGAGCCACTTTTGGGTCATGAACAAACGATCCACCCCTTCCACAGTTTGGAGGCATATCTCCTGTTGTAATGTATTTTAAACACTCAATAATTGTGGTTTTTCCTGATCCATTTGGTCCTAATATTAATGTTAGTGGAATGAAAAAACTGATAACTTGTTTATCTTTGTCATATGGTCCAAAACTACGAATACCCATAATAGACATTTTTTCCACGTACGACATTTTAAATCTAAATAACTTAACAACCCAATACTAATATTAATAATATTAAATTAACTACACTAAGTAATCGATGTGACAGTTGAATAAGACCTAAGGAATTCAGCGTTCTCTTCAACAGACACTTATACAATACACCCGTTATTTCTGCTGAAGTATGTATACGTAAATTCAAACCATAATTAATATAACATACAGTCTGATGGTGATAACATTAGTGCGCGAAATAGTTTGTGCCGGAGCGTCACCTTCCGAGATACAATGTTTTCTTTTAAACGTATGTGTAAATTTGAATGCAAATATGTTTTGTAGAGTGTTTCATGTTTTTTCTTGTTTGAAATGGAACACAAGGAATATATATAAAGTAAATGCCACAAACCTGTTATTATAAGTTAAAAGTTTTTACTGAAAAATTAGTGAAATATTCACATCATTGTTATTTATTGCATATATTTAGCTGCTAGATCGATTAGCCGTGAAGTTATACCACAAGTAAGACTATTTGCGCATTAGCTATAGTACTATTAGCAAGTAGGTTTTGTTGAATTATTTTGTTTATTTGTTATAAAGCACAAAGCTACACAATGGGTTATCTGTGCTCTTCTAAACGGGGATATCGAAACCTGATATTTAGCATTATAAGCCCACTGGCTTACAGCTGAACCACCGTGGGGAAGAGGGCTGTTGAAAGCCGAAACGCTATTTGTGAACTTGGGTCTACAACTGTGTAAAAGTGATAGTAGCAGAAAATGTCAATGAATAAACAAACCATGGTTATTAATAAATGAAGTTTTTGTGAAACGCACAGTTGTCTTTGTTTTTTCCTCAATTCTGCAATAATGGAGTTTCACCAAGTACCGACGGTTTCATGTATCAATTATATAAAACTAATTTGTTATTGCTACGTGAACTGGACTTTGCATTATTTATGCCAAATAATTTATAAGAATTCACCCAACAAAAAACAAACAATAACAAGTTAGTACTTTCAACCTGAATGGCATCTTATGCAATGCATAGGTAAATAGTTAGGTCAGAGACCCTAATGTTTAGGTATAGTAGTTTCTAATTTAGAACTTTTGACACGAAAGCCAGATATTTCCAGAGGCGTCGCTAGGCGCTGGCACACGGGGCTCGTATCCAGAATCTCCCAATTTTGTCTTGAAAAATCAGGATAGAAAACCATGATCAATATCACACTGAAACGCCGACAATTCCTATGCCTATGGGCTCGAGCACCGAATCTTTTAAACACCTTGCGATGCCTCTGGCTACTTTTAACTAAATAGCAGGTTTACCACTGCAGTATTTTCACACTGCTTTATTTACTATCAGAGTAATATGTAATAACCTCAAGAACATGGAGAATAGACAGATACTAAATTACAGAGCAGTACCATATTTTCTCTACGTATTTGATGCTGAGTTACTTCAAAAAGACTGGAAATATACTATTACACAATTACTTTCTTTATTGACAGCATATAATACACAAATGCAAATGCTACTTTAGTTAATTGAAAAGAAAAATTCATATTATGTTGTTTTTTTTTGTAACTCCTCTTTTGGACACAGTGAGGTACTCAAGCAAATAAGTAACTTTAGTGTTCTTGACTGATGTGCTGAAACTGAGTGAAGGTCATGGCCTATTTATAAGTTTTCTTAGAGAAATTAAAAAACAATTAATTGACGTGCTAAGCTGTTATTGTCAGCCCCATCAATTTGTTAGAAGCTGAGGCCTTAGTAAGGTCCATCATGACTGGGTATAGGACAAATATCCACTACAAGAGGAAGACAGTTAGCTACCATGCCATGAGTTGAAGGTAAGAGACCATTGGCTTGAAAATTCATCAATGTGTTCAAGACCGTAAAGTATTCACTGATGACAATAGCGAAGTATGGGACAGGTGGGAATGTTTCTGAGAAGATGGGTATCATGCCACCACACAAATAAGAATGAGGGTATATGAAGTATCACTGTTAGAAACACATTGAGTGTCCCCTCCATATAAAGTGAAATAAAACTACCCAGTCACAGAATGATCTAAGGAAGAGGAACCAATGGTGGATAAAGTCCACCTCAGCAATCTGTGATTCCATCTAAAGTACCTCCTTCCTATAATAATGAAAAATGGAGCCGGAAAAGAGGTCAACTGGCATGGCAAAAAATGGTCATAGGGGAAGCAGAGATCCGGTAGAAACTGCTGATGAGACAGAGTTTGCATCTTACCACTCAGCAACTCTGGAGCTTAGAGTCAACATTTATGCAGTTGCAGGGCTTCGAGACACCAAAATCTTGAGGGAATCCCTACCCTTGCATTGGATAGAAATATCCAAAATTAAGCACGAGACAACCTACGAGAGATTCATATGTGGTCAACGTTAAGCAAATCTCTCCTTTCATGTTTAAGAGAGTGGCAAAGATAGATCTGGTTGGTTACCTCATATGTCCTGGCAAGTCATTGCATGGAACTACGAGTCACAAGAGCAGGCAAAGGAACACCTGTTATTGCATTATGGTCCAGCATTCTATGCTGTCAAACATCTGCTGAAGATGTAGCTGACGAACTGGGACTCTTTCATGATTGAGTTGCACTAAAGGTTTGACACAAATATAAGGCTTGCAAGCAAGGTCCCACACCACCTACGCTGCCTGCACGGGAAGACATGTCCAGCAATGGCGACTGTGGATTTCAAAGCCATCCTTGTCGATATATTCAATGAGGCATCACTTAGGCATGTGAGACAGTTGTACCCTAACAGAGACTGTGTCAGGAGTCATGAAGTTTTACATGGTCACCTTGGACAAATAATGGCCAGAAAATAGTAAACCAACAGCGACAGCTGTCATGGCTCCTTAAAGTATGAGTATCCCAACCCAAGGGTGAAACCCATTGCTGACTGCGAGCTTTGCAGAGAATAAAGTCATAGGCAACACTGCAAGGTGCTGTAATGAAAACTAGCTCCTACCCAGTCACTGAGCAGAGTTATACAGGGCCATCTGTGATGCTTGCACCACTGCAGTAGGGGCAGCCAGCCTATGCTTCCCCTGAACATTAGTTCAGATGTGGAGCCCATACATTTTCTATGTTTATGAGCTGCAATAGTGAAGCCATACAATATGCCCATGACTTTCTTGTAGGATGGTAGACAGTTACTTCTGTCAAAACCAAATGCATGGCAATCACCGCACTGGGTGAAAATCTGGAAAACTAACAGAGTCCATGTCAGGTATGGCTACCAGCTTGGGAATATGATAGTCCATTTTTGACAAAGGAGTTCATTTTGGGCTGGGCTGACCAATGCTTGGTATATATGTATAGAAAACAACAGAGTTCCTGGTGGACATAGAAGCTACAAAAACCCTAATGGATACTCTGAGTGAAGCCGCTACTTTGGCCAGTGGACACACTCACATATAGATTGGATGTAAAAATAAGCACATCTGCTTCGATTCCATGAATCAAAGGACGAAGATTGTAGTTACTGACGTAAGATTTGGGATTGGCATGCTTGGGATAGACTTACTGTAGAAGCTCTCAGCCAATATTGCCTGTGTCACAAATGAACTGAGCTTTGGTGAGAAGACTATCCAACGATGAACCAAACTTAGTTAGGGTCATTGGACCTCTCACATGTAAATAGCAGAAAGAATCTCTGAACATATAAGTTATGGGATATGGTTTACTAAGAACACACAATTGTGTACACTGATGCCATGCAATGTGGCCGCCAAACCAATGTATGAGGCTCACTATCTTCTGTATGGTTAGAAGTCAGAGTTAGCATGGATTGTAATACAACAATCAAAGGGTTATGTCCCAATGCTGCTTTGCAACTATAGCCAATCATCACTGCAGCTTTTCACTGGAATGACCATCAGAACTGCAAGTAACGTGGAGGTGGCTGGCATTAGCAGTAATGCTAAGATCTCTTCTTCTCTCCCAGTTAGAAAACTCTGCTCTGGGCTTCTCTATAATTACTAGCTGATTATTGCAGCAGCAATATAGATTCAACTCAGTCACATTGTCTCGGTAACCTCGTGAGTAAGCACTTTCTTACATGTTAAAGGAGGGGATCACTCAGTCTCTGAGAGTGAATGGTCCTCTCCTGTTGTGATTGTCAAAAAGAAGGATGATAGCCATGGGTTCTGTATTAATTTCCACTAAGTGAACATCATGATGCATTGATGCCATTCATTGCCATGCCACAGACAGATAGATGTTTGAACAAACTGAAATGTGCCCAAGGGCTCAGCATTTTAACCTTGGGCTCTGGATACTGGCAAGTCGAGTTGGGTGACTATAGTAGAACCAAAACTGCTTTCACATACGAGATGGGTTATTTGAGACTGAGTTTTTCTCTTCAGAATGTTTAATGCTCCAGATACCTTTGATAAGTTGATATTACTGACACTTAAAGGTCTGTAATGGGAAATATGTCTGTTATATGTGAACGACATCTTTGTGTTTGGCTGCATATTCAAATCTGCTGCTATAAAACTGTTCACGGTTTTGTAGTAGATATGAACAGCAGGATTAAAACTGAAGACTAGGAAAGTTGCGCTTATGTGTACATCAGTAGAGTTTCTCAGTCTTGTTAGGGTAAAAAAGGCATCTTAATGGATCTTGCGGAAATTGCAGCAGTTGGAGACTAGCCATAACCCATGATGAGATGAGAGATTCAAAGTTTCCTTTGATTGACATCATACTACTGAGTTTTGTTGTCAGTTTGTCTTAGAAGCATCATCCATTCCCACTCTCGCTAAAGCTGATGCTCATTTCAGGTGGCTAAATGAATGAAAACACATATTTCTCACCTTGAAGCAAGCTTTAGTAAAAGCACTTATACTGGAATATTCAAAATAGAAATGTAAATTCTTGTAGGATACAAATTCCAGTGAGAGTAGAGTCAGAGTGTTGCTATTGTAGCTGCAGGATAGGGTGAAGAGAGTGAGCTACTATGTAAGCCACACACACACTGCCCTTGAATGCAGATACTGCAACACAAATAAATAATTTGTTTGTAGTTGTATGTTGATGAAACACTACCAACATTACTTATACAGTGATAATATCATTATCAAAGTGAATAATGCATCACTTAAATGGTTCATAAGCTATAAAAACTGGAAGGATGATTTCACATTGGATCACAATGTTGGACAAGTATGATATGATCACACAACATTGAATGGAAGCTGAAGATGAAAACACTGACTATTTCGCCACATGGTCAGACCACGCCCATTTGTTGATTATCTTGATTGGATTACTCAATTAAATCCATAACAATTCATAAACCATCAAGTCAGTGATTTCACAGGTGGCTGGCTGCTGAGAGTTATCCCTAAAAAGTTCTGGGAAAAACAACTTGGAGACTCCTTTCCATACAACAAGGGAGTGCAAGCCCAGTGCTGGTTGAGGAGCTGGGTGTGGGTGCTCACAGTCTGTGACACTTGTACAAGCAGTTACAAGTGTACAGCAACATCTACTACTACTATCATCCACTGAGACGTGGGAGACAACCTGTGTTGAAGCTCATAATCCCTCACCCCCGGCTATATAAGTTATTTACACTCTTTTCAATGACCAAGAACGATTCTACTGGTTAGATTTTAATTTTGAAGTTAAGTGGTGGTGCCAGCAGCACATATGCAGCACAAATGATAACCCAGAGTTGACAGAGTAAACTCCAGCAAAGAATTGGTGTGGATGTTGCCGAGAGAGGTATTGATATGTCTTAGTCATGTGTTAGTGGGCAGAAGTATATCTAATGGTAGACATGTTAGCATAGTACATAGGTAATGATGTGTTGGCAGAACATTGGACAGCTCATTTCTGTGACCTCGGAAAGGATTTCATAGACCATGGAACTAATTTTAACAACCAGTTGTTCTGAGGTGTGCATGGTACTTGATGTGGTAAAGACACATTTTGTCTAATCACCTCCAGTCAGTTGGTTTGGTTGAATAGGTGATACAGATGATCAAGTTTCTGCTTGCATAGTTTGTGAATCAATGTAGAAACAATTAGGATGAATACTTGCCACATGTCATAGTGGTGTGCTGTACAACAGAGCAGAGATCAATGGGTTGCTTGCCTAAGATGCTTATGTTTGAGATAAAAATAATGCTTCTTGTGAACGTGATGTATTGCTCACCTCCTAGCCCCCGAGCACCATAATTACCTCAAGCAATATGTGGAGTGGCTGATAATAGCCATGGCAGGTGAACACAAATTTGTATACCAGTATTAGATAAGGAAACCGTCTGCCAAAATAGCTACTATGGCAAGACAGCCAGGAGAGGGCCTTTTAGCAGGGAGACTAGTGATGGCATGTATCTGCAACATGTAAGTTGCTTGGTTCTAGTTGACTGCTTCCCATCTAATATTTTGACATAATTCCATGAATGAGATTAAGCATTCATAGAATGCATGCAAGTGCATCCAGCATGTGGATAAAATGTGACAGTATGATACAGAAGAACGTGTACTATCCTAGCTGGCCAAAGAATTAGAGGTATAATCTAGAATGACCATGTTTTGTTGAAAGACTGTTGACTAAAGGAGTGTTGTGACCCTTGCTTTTGAACCACCAAGTGGTAACATGAGACACATGTAGTGTGTGGACTACTTTGTGCAGTTGCTGCTGCTCATGTAACAGCTAGGATGGTCTTGTCACCAATGTCTGAAAGAACTTGGCAACCTTTACTTGCTGTGTTTCATAGTACTGATATATGATATTGTGTATTGCATTATTTTGTAGTGACATCAGTCTCAAAAACAGCACCTGCATCCTAAGTAGAATGTATTTGTTTTTATTTTTTTTTGTATGTAATGATATGTCTTCTTAGACTGGAACAGAATAGCATGGTAATCTTATTTAGATTTTATGCATTTATTGTTGGAGAAATATCAAGAAAAGGCACCAAAAAATACACTGGTTTGCCATCAGTTGTTTTTGTTTTGTTTTAAATAAATTGAGGTTATAGAATGTTAATTTACTCCTTAATACATTTACCATCAAAACCTATAACTCCATGGCTCTTACCCAATTATTCTTGAAGGAAACTCAATGCACCTAAGAATACTACCTACTAGGTTGGAAGGAAAAACTTCAGTACCGTAACAATGCGATCTAATTTTGTTGTGTTTCTATTATTCTCTTGACGGGTGTACTTACAACACAACTTTTATAGCTGAAAGTTCACCTGTTAGAAGAGACATGTATCACTATCTGAGCCTTAAAAATATAAAAGAGATTATTGCATGTTAGATAACAACATTGCATAAGCATGACTTTGCTGTAATTCTTCAACCAGGCTCACGGCATGCAAATGCAGATGGATTGTCTTCCTGCATGATGAGATCCCGTCCCTTCATTGTGTGTCTTGATCCTGGACATCACATGGGAGTTAAAACTGTTTCTGCCATAGTGATGTAAATCTACACAGTAGGGAATCACGCTCATGTTTGGTTTGGTTCCCTGTAGATGTAATGTATGTTACATTCAATATAGTAGATGTGCTACAGTGTCTGCAAGTACACATAAAGTGGCTAGGTGCATGAGTTTGCATGCTAACAACTAGCAAAGTTACCACATGCCATAAGAGATGTTACAACATTCTATGGTGATAGAGAATGGGAATGACTTTGATACATGCCAGCAGCATGAAAGCAACTCATCTCAAGTTATAAACAGGTCCTTATCTCTTACTCTGAAAGATTAGTCAATTAACATACAAGATACAGTGATTGCATTGCATGCATAATCTCATGGGACATGTTGAACGGCTAAGAATGTATGTTACTGATAAACTTCTCGTACAGTGGCTTGACAAGGAATCAGAAATTAAGATTTATCAATCAAAGAGCGATGAGAATACTGTTTTGTATCATCTTGGTTCAGCTAATGAGAATATACTGGAAGTAATTATATGGTTGTGCAAAAACAGGCAGCTGTGAAAGTGTCTTCAGACGATGCTCAAGATAGTTCTATTGTTTTCTGAAACACCGATGATGACTTTCTGATTCTGGTTGGGATTATGTGTCATACCAATACAGTATTATTTATTAATCTCCTCAGAGTAATTGGGCAGGAACTGTAGGGTAACTGGAGGCTTTCCATGAAATATATTGTGAAACAAAAGACTGCCTTTCACTGAACTCTAACACAATGAAATATACTAAACACAAACTTGCACACAGTAAAATATTCTTTATTTATAAGAAAAAAAAATAACAAAGTAAAATACAGTTGTTTGTATTGTACCTTTACTGGAGAGAGAGAGAGAGAGAGATGTGTGAATTGTTAATTGTTAAGTTTTAATTGTAATAAGTTAAGTTTTTGTAAGTTGAAATATTAAGTAGAATTTTACAACCTTGTTTTTAGCAGATTAAGTTTAAAGTTGTTACAAACAATGCCAGTCTTCTCAGGATGCAGATGCTACTAAAGCGACTGAGGGCAACTCTTAGTGTAAAATAACGATGCTATATACCAGGGTGATTACTTGACTCACTTGTAAAAAATATCACTGTCATTATCTACACAGAATTTACTATGTTATAGTAATCTTTTCCAGTAGAGAGAACTTGTGGTGTTCTTGTTAAGTGACCCAGTTCTATGAGAACCTATAGAAAAAGTTACTATAGAATGTCTCAAGATTAATGTAGCACATTTGCCTTCTCCCTTTTAATTTCAGGCCAACCCAACCATTTCAATTAAATTAACCCGTGTATCAGTCAAGAAATAATTGTAACTTAATTTCATCCTCGCCATTCTTTCTTTCTAAGCTTTAAGACATTTTCTCAGGTGAAATGTCGTTCAATTTTTTTTTGTGAGAATTACTGAACTTATCCAGCCAAGTCATGGAGATACTCGCCCAAATAACTATGGTACGCTTATTTATTTATGATTCTTTCATGTGCTGTGAGAGAGTTGTTTTTTCTCAGTACAAAATATAAATAAGGTTTTTATGAATCTTAGTGGAATAGAATAGGTTGATGGACTTGCAAAAGGTGATATAATATCTTTCTAGTTTGGCTACTAGTGTTGAGGATGGTTGAGGACAGAGAAGCTATTTTATTAAAGAATATTATATTTAGCCTAGATTTGTCTGAGTGTATATTGATATATGTTGTTACGTCTCTAGTCGTTTGTTAATTTTCCGTAACAATTCTTTCCGAAGAAACTTTAGCGATACAGGTCCTTTCTTAAATAAAACTAGTTTATTTTTCCCTGGATACAACTTTGCAATACACTTAATTTCCACAGTCACTTTAAACACACGCTATAATTTACAGTGATTCACGCACTTACTTACGGTCACTACCGCGCTTGACTCAATTGTCCGTCTTTATTTCTGCCTGTCTGCAATTCAATTCCGATTAATTAATTTCGCTTTAACTGGTGCACTTATATACAAGAATAGATGGCGCCTAACAAATACTGGATTATTCGTAATATTCCCCGATCATTCGAGAATATCGTGACGTGTTACCAGAGTCACGTGACTACCGCTGTCGTAACAATATATATACTTATGCGGCAGCACAAATATTTATCATGGTTTAAAGAACATCAGCCGAAAAGATTTAGCTTGACTGAATTTTGCCACTTATTACTTATTTTGTGTTGCTAAGAAAACATGTTGAGTTTAACAGCTCATAGATGACAATTCACTATACCATCATAGCTATAAAAATGATGCCCAAGAGGGAGGCAGCATGTCTACAGCTACTAGTGTATGTGATGTGGTGTAATATTGAGGTATGAATACATATATCTATGTGTGGTTTTGCATACATATATCAATGGTACACAAAGTCACCCATAAGTATCGTATAGCATGAATAAATTAATTACTTACACTTAGAACACAACTATCAAGTAATATATAAACGAAAATAAAATATTTGATCTAGATGTTAAGACTAATGTACGAAGTTATTTGTAATAACTGGCCTTTAAAGGTATAGTACACGTAACTATTTTCATTAATGCTGATAAGAGAATGTTTTAGTTTCAGCTGGCAGTGGATTTTTGCAGAAGAAATATTAGATTTAACTAGGCTCATTCAGCGCTTGGAAGAAAATATTTGATGTTTTGTATTTCGGGTAGACAGCTGATTGGAGTACATGTCGTTGGGGCCCCAATATAGATAAAATGCTCTGTTTTTTGTCATTACTGTATACATGTTTCTCTTTTCGTTACTTTATTTTCCTTATTTAAGTAAATATACCATTAATGTAGTTTAAGTTGAGTTTCATTAATATTCTTGGTACTTGCATAGTATACAGTGATGATTTCTTTTTACATATTATTATTATTATTCATTTTTGTTTCGTTTTCTTGTTTTTTATATTGTTACGACAGCGGTAGTTACGTGACGCTAGTAACACGTCATGATATTCTCGAAGGTTCGTGAATGCTCGAGTGTTTACTAGATGTGCGGTATTCTAGTATATAAGACCGCCAAGAAGTGACGGCAACAATGGAATTGAATTGCAAACAGAGATAGAGACGGACAATTGAGTCAAGCGCGTGAATCGTTCGTTGTGAATTATAGCGTTTGTTTAAGTTAAACTTACTGTGGAAATTAAGTGTATTGCAATGTTGTATTGAGAAAGAATAAACTAGTTTTATTTAAGAAAGGACTTGTATCGCTAAAGTTTCTTCGGAAAGAATTTTTACGGAAATTTAGCAAACGAACAGAGACGTAACAATATGTATATATTGTTACGACAGCGGAGATCACTCTAGAAGCGCGTGGCGTGTTACTAGCGTCACGTGACCTCCGCTGTCGTAACAATACCATAGAAGTAGTGCGTACATACATATATATATATATACATGTTTAACGGGTAAATATATCTTGTTGTTTTTTACAAAATATTGTAATGCCAAAGGTATTGTTTTTAATATCTTGTTTTCATGAAGGTCTTATTTTAATTTTGCATCTTGTAAAAGCAAGTATGCTGTTATAGCTTTTTTTTTGTCAAAAAGCATTTTACTGTTCAAGTATTTTTATATTTTTGTATTTTAATGGTATGATTATAATATATTATATATATACACTATCCTAACAAAGGTTATAGTAGTTATAAGTAAAACATGTCATTATTCCAAGAAATGAATAGCATTTTGGCCCGCCTTTGGCCTTAATGATTGTTTCAATTGTCTACTAATTTCTGTAAGCTCCACTACTGAAGAGGGTCGTCTTGGCCTTGCCCTAATTCTGCATTCCAGCTCATCCCAAAGACGTTCTATCAGGTTGAGGTCGGGACTTTGTGCTGGCCACTGCAATGTTCCGGTGTTATTCTCTTTAAACCACGTGTTCACAATCCTGAACTTTGTGACATAGAGTGTTATCATGTTGGAAGGTGTAAGGGCTGGTACCATAAAATTGCCACAATGTAGGGCACACAGAATTGTTCAGAACATCATTGTAGGACTCAGCATCCATGGATCCATGCACTGCGACCAGTAGACCTAGTTCATACCACGAAAAGCACCTCCAGACCATGATATCGCCACCTCCAAACTTCACTGTTGGGACAACACACTCAAATAATAAGCATTCTCCAAGAATCCTCCATACCCAAACACGTCCATCAGACTGGAAGAGAGTGTAGTGTGACTCGTCGTTCCACAAAACCGATTTTCGTTGATCCACTGTCCAGGTTCGGTGTGCCTTGCTCTATGCCAATCGACGGTGTGCATTTGTTTTTGTTATCAATGGCTTGTGGGCTGCAGCTCTTCCGTGAAAATTCATGGCATGCAGCTCTCGACGTGTCATGGAAACATTTATGGGATTGCCTGTGGCTGCTCGAATATCCAAACACAGATTCTCTAGGATCTGATGGTGAGATGAGGTAACCAGCCTTCTCAAGACACATCAGCTCCTGTCAGTCGGTATTTTATGCCTACCTGCTCGTTTTATGGACTCATTGTCCCTTGTGGACTTCCATTTATTCAGTACATTGTCAATTGTCGAGCTGGGAATGTACAGACATATTCCCCAAATGACATCCAACTATCCTTCCCCTCTGAAACTCTGTTAGCTCTTTCCATGTACTCAGCATTCGAAATTACTTCCGAGCAAACCGCTGATCACCTTTATAGACCAAAGTATTTGCATATTTCGTCGTCACACCCATTTCCCTACAATCAGAGGTGTGTGTCCCATGACTTTTGGGAGGGTAGTGTATATATATATTGCTGTGTTAAGCGATTTTATTGTACAACATATATATTAATATGATGATTATAAGAGTTCGGTAGTTTATTGTTGAAAAATATTTTTTAGATATTAAAATACTGATTTTGTATTATGAAATTACTGATTTTGAAGTGTTAATATTTAACATATTTGATTTTACATTTGGATATAATTTTGAGTTTGTTCTATGATGTTATTTTCCCAGTTTTAATTGTTTATGATGTTGTGTGATTGTTTTTTAAGGGTGGAAGTAAGTTTCACTGACATCTGGACTAATATATGAGATGTTTTAATTGATTTTGAAGTTTTAAAATAAGGGATGGTCAGGAATGTCTGAATATAAAGGAGAGAAGAAATATGTGATGCACGCCACACGGACATACTACACGTTTCCCAACCCCCTTATTTAATACAGAAAATTTGAAAACTTCTCTTAATATTTTACATATAGTCTTCTTTTAGAATCTCAGTCAAGGTAGCCACTAAGTTACACTCGTCCTAGTTGTATATTGAACTGGGTCATTCAAATAGGGTGTTACATGAACATCCTTATGGGAAAGACTTCTGTAAAAAGGAGAACACTGTACAGAAATAGACACTGATCTTTTCCACTGGTAGGTAAGGTAAAATATACTTCAAGGATACAACATACATTATTTTTTCAGTGATATATAGTAGATATTGCATGCGCCATTGTTGTTTTCCGTATATGGTGTCATGCTTTCTCACTCTGAAACAGAATGATATGATGATCTTATTCAGATTCTACCCAAACTTATTGTTTGAGAGCTCTCCAGCAAAGAAACCACAAAATACACTTGTTTACTTTTGATTTGTTCACTTCATTTAAAATAGAGTTTCTTTTAGTGTGTTGTACATTGTGCCCTGTCTCTTTCTTTGCTCCAAGCTCAATTGGAAGAAGGTTATCAGATTCACACTCTAATATATTTTCTTTTGAGACCTTCGTTTTTCTGTCCAATTATTTTTAAACGTAATTAGTATATCTGAGGATACCACAAGTACATGATTTCCCTAATTCTCCCAAGAGCAATTATTGAAATAATAATACTTATGATCTTGCCCAAAATTTTCCAATGAACAGGAATTTCTGTTTTTAATAGATTCGTGAAACTCATTGTTAACATCATCAATCTTGTCTTTGTTAAGCTTCTTTTAGGATTTGTATTATCAGGCTTAGAAGCTTCATTATCGAGTAGTTTCTAAAGATTTTTGATACACCTGTGGTAAGCAGTCATAGAATACATATTTCCCACCATTTTCATCAATATTTATTTATTGTTTAATCTGTTTCTACATAATTTTGTCATAAACACGTGACCCAGTAAACAGTTGAAATTGTTTCATTCTAGTTGCGTGCTTTAGTGCCTGGGTTTTTCTTCAGCGGAAGTTATTTGCTTTGCCTGAAGGATGTTCCCGCAACTTTACCATTTGTGTTGAAAAACACCGTTAACAGCAATGTCCTTGGCTGGTCGAATGGATGATATATAAAGGATACAGCCTTTGAACTAAAAAATATATAAAACTTGTCGATTTTCTAACACATTGTTTAATTTACGTTTAGGAATTTTACCTGTAGCTTCATTAGTGAGAAAAATTACTAGAACTTTGGCTGTGTTCCTTTCAAATATTTCCTTGACTTTTTTTTCTTCCACTTAAGGTAAACATAAAACCATTTCTAGTGAAATTTTACGTGTTTTATTGTTAGTTGCATCGAAATCGTTATTTATGAAAAAGATATTGCCAGTGATGTAGTGAGGGTGTCTGGCGCTCGGTGGCGAAACATAATTTTGCGTCTCGCAAAAAAAAAATCCACCCGCCCTTTAAATTATATTGTATCACATCATATTGTCATGGCCGCCAGAATTGTGGAAATTATAGTTTATTCTTTATGAATTTGAATTGTTAGTTAATTAAGATATCTGGTTTATATAACAGTATGTTGCATATTATACTCTACATTAATATAAAAATGAACCATAACTTTCCTGATCGGTATTATTATAGGACGAATAAATCTGTGATAGAATTATTTGGGAAGCCAAAAATCCGTCGACAATTTGAAAAATCCGGCCTCCAATTGTCATCTGTTTATACAATTGCTAAATTCCTAAATCCAAATCCAAAATACTTGATAGGAATTTAGATGGAGACTAATCGACATTAAAATATCGGTTGCCGAGAAGTGAACATCTGGGGTGCTCGAAAAGAGGAAATTGGTGTTTATTTAGAGAATAAGCATATTGTTACGTATCTGCTTGTTTGATAATTTCCGGTAAAAATTCTTTCCGAGGAACTTCAACGATACAAGTCCCTTCTTAATTAAACTAGTTTATTCTTTCTCGATACAACTTTTTGTGACACACAGAATTTCCGCAGTCATTTTAACTTAACAACCTCTATAACACACGTTATAAATCGCAGTGATTCACACACTTTACTTACGGTGCCTACTGTTCGCTTGACTCAATTATCTATCTCTTTTTTATTTGCCGGGTTTATATACTAAAAAAGAGGGCGTCCCGAACAAACTAGGAAATTCACGATCATTCAAGAAACTCCTCGCACACGCCACCAGGCCAATGCGCCAGCAGAGTCACGTGACTTCCGCTGTCGTAACATTATTAACTATCTGGAAAGTGTAATTGCTGGGCGTAGAAAGTATAAGATTTTGTCAAACGGGGTAGGTGGGATAAGCCTAGTCTGAGGTGAAGGAGATAAAGTTTCCAGCAAAGCTGTGTGGATGAGAAAACGAGAAGAAAAAAATGCGATAACGACAAACAGTCCAGCAAACGGGCCTTTTTAGGGCCTAGTAGAGATCTATGGAACCAAATAGCTTGAGGTCGTTTCGGCCCCAAGGCCTCTAATCATTTGCTTCACCGGATGCGACTGATTTACACTTGAGCAACAGCTATCCTGAGGGAAACTTCGGAAGGAACCAGCTACTATATGGTTATTTGTTTTATAATTACTATGATATATCAATGCATTGTTACGTATCTGCTTGCTTGTTAATTTCCGGTAGAAATTCTTTCAGAGGAACTTCAGCGATACAAGTCCCTTCTTGACTAAACCAGTTTATTCTTTCTTGATACAAATTTTTAGTACACAGTAATTCCACAGTCAGCACGTTTCTCAACAACTTAACAACTTTTGTAATACAGGCTGTAAATCACAGCGATTCACAATCTTGATAACTTCGCTCTCTACAAGTTCAGAATACACACTAGCTCGAAACAGAATCGTAAATTACCCGAAACTCACCGTGACTACTGTTCGTTTACCCATACATTCATTGCCGCTGGCTTTTCTCGCCAGGCTTATATACTAACAAAGAGGCTTCGCCAAAATTCGAGGAGTTCCCTGATAATTCGAGAAACTCAGTCACGCACGTGACTTCCGCTGTCGTAACAGTATTTTAATCAATCTAACAATGAAAACTAAGGGATTTCCCTAGACATGATATTTCTGATGATATAATAATATTTAATGTCTAGTATAACAAAAACATTTTGATGAGCTTCATTCACTATCTAAATTATGGGTAAACTGGTTGTTAATTTGGTGCCCCTCCAAACCCAGCGTCGGGAAGCAAATATCCTTGCATTCCCTCAGTACGCCACTGGTAATGCTATAAGCGAAGTGATTCAATTAACTTCAGTCTTATTGATAAATTAATTTAGAATTAGATCATCTTATATTATAAGTGTCAAAATCAGGCCCATACGCAGAACTTGTGAGATCAAAAGGTAACACATATTGTGTGAAGCACAATCAGCATACAAAGTATACTTTTACGACACCGGAAGTCATGCGATGCCGGGAGCATGCGCGCTGGAGTTTCTAGAAGGATCATGACTTATTGAGAAATCTCGCCAGTGATATAGATATATATACATATTGAGATAGATTGAAGATAGAGATAATTGACTCAAGCGAACAGTAGGCACCGTAAGTAAAGTGTGTGAATCACTGTGATTTATAGCGTGTGTTATAAAGGTTGTTAAGTTTAAAGTTACTGTGGAAATTCTGTGTATTACTAAAATTTGTATCAAGAAAGAATAAACAGTTTTAATTAAGAAAGGACTTCTATCGCCGAAGTTCCCCGGAAAGAATTTATACCGGAAATTAACAAACGAGCAGATACGCAACAATACCAATACTACGGTGGTCTTGGGCATACGACTATTTCAGACCAAAAATACTAATACTTCGTTAGAAGAATGTAAACTGTGTAGAAAACGTTATATACCATAAGCAGCTGCTTTATAACTATATAGGCATAATTGTTTTACATCATAATAGGAAGGCCCGCATGGCCAGGTGGTTAGGGAGCTCGACTCGCAATCTGCGGGTTCGAATCCCAGTCCTACCAAACATGCTCGCCCTTTCAGCCGTGGGGGCGTTATAATGTGACGGTCAATCCCACTATTCGTTGGTAAAAGAGTAGCCCAAGAGTTGGCGGTGGTTGGTGATGACTAGCTTCCTTCCCTCTAGTCTTACACTGCTAAATTAGTGATGGCTAGCGTAGATAGCCCTCGTGTAGCTTTGCGCGAAATTCAAAACAAACAAACATAAAAATAGGGAGTTCACCCGAATATGAAAATGTAGACATATCAAGTTGAACAGTGTTTTATATTTTGATAATATACGGGATTTTGTCCGAGAAAAATATTTTTGGGGAGAATCTTGTACAAATATATTGATAATTTAGATATTTCCTTGGATTTTTTTATCTTGTAATATTTATTAATTCATTTTGTATTATTTAAATATATCTTCAACAATGAGGAATGCATTGGGACGGAGAATAGAGTAGTAGTGTTTTCATTCTTGGTGCACGTGTGTTGTTTTCAAGTGAGAAATTATATATGACTATGACACCAAATTAAGGGTTCAGTTTTTTGTCTTTCTTTTAATTACAGTGTAACATACAATAGATATAAATTGGGTTTACGTAACTTATTTTTTAGTTAAAGTTTTTACTTTTGGTTCATATTGTAACTTATAAGTAAACTTGATATAGTTAAGCCTTAACTAACTCTCAGTGGATTTATTCTAAAAGTTAGCAGTACGACTACTATAGTAGTACCATTACTGCTAGTACCAACATGAAGAAGAGACTCAATAATCAGTTGCCAAACAACCTTCCTCAGCTGCAGAACTTGATAAAACGAGATCCAGCGTCTTACAAGGATGAAGTAAGTAAGATAATGTTATTAATCAAGTAAAACTAAAAACTATTAGTACTGGTATTATTTTTTGTGGCCTCCACTCTTTTCACGTGGCTAGGAGGGCGATGGAGCAGGTAGTCGGCTGAGCGCTGGCTCGTATAACTTTATAAGCTCTCTCTCTGTGTCGTAAATGTCGTTGAAAGTGGCATGTATACGCATTTAACGCTTCTCACAGAAACTGTTTCAATTGGAAGATTATTCCACTCACCCACTGCTCTTTGAGAGAGAGAAAAAAAAAACTTCCTGAAATCCAATCTGGAGCTATGCTTATATAATTTATACTGGTGGCCTCTAGTTATAGAATTATTAAATATAAAGAAATCTTCAGCATTTAATCTTAATGAGGTTGAAATATAGTAAGGTGTAATTTTTGTAACCTCCTTTCATAACAAAGAGTATGTAACCTGTTACCATCTTGAATAATCTCCTATGAACTTTTCCATGTAGATCTACATCCTTTTGAAGATATGAATGCTATACATGGATATAATATTCTAAGTGAAGTCTGTTAAGTGAGTTGTACAACCTAAGCATCACATTACATTCCTTATTTTGAATAGTTCTCTTAATCCTACCTAAAACCTGATTTGTAGCTCTCACAGCTTTAGCATATTGTTTGTTAACATCAAGAGATTTGTGAATAATCACCTCTAGGTCTTTTTCTTCATTAACAGATTATATAGACTGTCACCTAGAAAATAGTCATGTTGTTTAACCCCAAATGTAGACAAGCAGCATCAGCTACAGTTGCTATACTGTTGTAAACTTTGGTATCATCTGCAAATTTTAAAAGCATACTACAGACATTTTTATCAATGTCATTAATATAAATAATAAATAAAGTTGGGCCAAGCACAGACTCTTGAGCGACCCCACTCCACTCAAATGCTGTGCCATTTATAATAATACACTATTGATGATTATATAACCATTCTTGGATCAGGTTTAACACTTGTGAAGATATTCCATTTACATAAAGCTTCTTAATTTACTCTGGCATAGGGAACCTTACCAAAAGTTTTACTAAAGCCAAGATAAATTATATCTACCAGGTGACCTTCACCAGTATATTTAGTCACTTCTTCTAAGTAAGTAACTAAATTGTTTAAACATGATATCCTGCTGGTAAAACCATGTTGTGTGTCTCTGATGAGATTAAAAGTTTCGAAATGTAAGTTGGCATCCTTAATAATAAATTCATGAATTTTACATACTTGACTTATCAGTCTAACAGATCTATTATTTGAATGTAGTTTTCTTGAGCCCTTCTTAAACAAAGAAAACTGACTAGATGGAAGAAAGTAGAGGCTGTTATAAGTATAGCTCAGTCAAACTGGAATAATGTCACAAGTGGGGTACCTCGGGGATCAGTGTTAGAACACTTGTTCTCTTTGATTTACATTAATGACATAGATGAAGGAATGATCAATATAATTACAATTATTTAAGATATGAAAGTTTTGGGGGTCTCTGGCTGTGAGAAAGATGCTGCTGCTGTACAAAAGGATTTGGATTATTTGGTGAGTTAGGTGAATAAATACCATATGGCTTTATAATAAATTCTACATATTGCATGTTCTCACATAATTTGAATTATGAGTATAATTTGGATGGGAATAATTGTAACAGTGATATGGAAGAAAAGGATCTTTGTGTTCTAGTTGATCAATCATCCAAGCAATTTGCTTATGTTAGTGGCAGGGCAAATAAGATTTTAAGTTGTATGTACACTTCAGCTAAGAAAGCTTTATTTTTCTAACAGGGTGGTCGACCTTTGGAATGGATTGCCTTCAGGTGTGGTGGATGCAGTTAATTTAAGGGAGTTTAACAGAGGGCTTGATAAATATTTAAATGATAAGGGCTGGCTTTGAGTGTGTTATTTTCATTTTAAAATTTAGTTTATCAGATGGTAGCCAAGATGAATCAACAAATATCTTCTTGTTCTTAAAGTGTACACACACACACGTTTTTCCAAGGTAGTACCTCACTTGCAATAGTAATCCAGTTTGACTAACTCCATTTATAAGAATACTGCATTCTTCTATCCAGCCATTTTTCTATCTAATGAGTCAACTTATCCACCATGCCTATGAAGACTGGTAAGAAAACATTTTATTCTAAAATTGTTGGGATGGAAAAAGGTCGGAAACTAGAGAGCATTTGGGATGGGAGGAAAATCTGCATTATCCATTCCTGCATTCCACCATCTAACTTATATATATGCATCCACCCTATGAGTGCAGTGTATGTTTTTATGGCTCATTTTTTAGATGTCAGGGAAGGTTAGCCAAACTTAGCAGGCAGTTTTGTATTTCATTAGAGAAGGCCTATTCTTTTTTGCTGATGTCCTGATGTACAAGCTACCATATGCAATAAACAGATTGCCATTTCTAACCAGACCCATCCCTACATAAGGATCACTACTTTATTTCCTGATAATTTTTAACAATCCTTTTGTGTGGCACCTCCTTAAATGCTTCATGAAAATCAAGATATACTAAATTCATGCCATTTATTTTGATTTACATAAGCATTATCCTCTTCAGAGAAATTCAAAAGATTTTTCCCTTAGTGAAACCCTGATGACTATTTGTTTATGTTATCTAATTTACATGCAGAATATCTAAGATAAACCTGGTATCTTTTATTTCAAAATAAAAATGCTTGTAAATGATTTTGTGGCTTCTAAGTAGTCCTTTATTATAAAGATCAGATATTGGTATATTTTGTGAAAATATTTTGGGTAATTTTTAGAACTTACACAGAAAATGGGATGGAAAGGTTGTTAAGTTTACAACAGGGAGACTGGCCTTTGAATGGGTTGCTCTAGGTTGTGGTGGATGCAATAAATTGAAGGAAGTTTAATGGAAGGCTCAACAAATATTTAGTAAATTAAAACTGGTTTTGATGAAAGTGACTCCTACCTTGCCAAATTTTATACTGTGTGCCATTTCATTCCATTCTCATCATTAAGAGTGGAAAAGATGATGCATCAACACTATCAGTTCCCTTCCTAATCCTAGTCAAGTTATTCTCAGCAACAGGAGCAGAAGACTTGTGTATAGCCTGTCTGTTGTTTGGGAAATTTGTCTGGACTATTTAGAAATTAAAGTTTGTTTGCAATTGTTTTGTGTAGTGTGTGTTTGTTGCTGTAGCTTTTTTTATGAATATTTGTTTTGCATTTGTAGTGTAAACATGCAATCAGTAACTACTAAACATTTTCCCCTCATTTCACTTGACATCTTCCATTTTCAGTCTTGGTTATTTTGCTGGACTCCAATCCCTGATAATACAGTATAATTATGTTAAAGTAACAACTAAGTTTAACTTCCAAGATGATACCTCACTTTTTCAAACAAAATAGCTTTATCCTTTTCTCATCTGCCTATGAGACTTGCTCCCGCATAAAAATTGTGTTTAATGTGAAGTGTGTTAGTGCATGAGTATATTATCATGCAGTGATATTCTTCCACCAATAGGAGGGCGATACAAACTCCTTACGCTGTAATTCCACTTAAGCACTTGAGCTCTAAATAACTTCATTCTCTTCCTCAGCATTGTCTCTATTGGCCATGTTCTTTTTTTTGCACATATTATTTAATTACATGTGATTTGTGAAAGTTAACAAAACATAAATGTCATTTAAGTTTAACTGACTTCTTTCATTACAAAAGAAAAATATAACTTTTTTTTTATGCTTACTTATTATGAAATCTGAGGTAACAAGAACTTCTACTTCATCTTGTGATGGTGATGATGTTACATGGAACCTATAGCTACTGGAGTCTCGTTGTTTATTTAGGATGTAACAGCCATTGTTCACTGTGTTGTGGGTTCTCTTATGCACACTTGGCTTTTTTCTCCCATCCATTTGGCTGATGTTCCTTCTCACGATGATGATGATGACTTTTGAGTGGTTGTTTCCTTCACCTGGGTTTGTGTTAGGTACTTTATCTGTGGAAGAAAATCCTCAACCTTCTAATCTTTTCTGGACCTGATTATGGCATTGCAGGTATCTTCTTTTTTTTTCTTTTTATCCAGTATCTTTCATTTCCTCCCATTCCTCTAACTACAAGAAACCAATTCTCAAGATTACTTTGTCTTCTCTCCTTCTACTGATATTAGAATGCATGCAGACTTGTTTCTAGAACTGTATTAACATGTCTTTTCCTCCATGTCTACTTGAATCTCTTTTTTTTTTTCCTGGCTTACACCCATTCTCCATTTCCTTTCCTTGATTTCCAGTCTTTGGAATCTCTTTTACCATAACTTCTGTTTCACTTTCTAGTGCCCAATTTTCATGTCTACGTTACCTCTTGCCTCTTCAGCTTATTTCTGGAAGGGTTTTCTGGAGAGGTTTATTCTCTTCTCTTTACCACTTTAATCCTTTAGCAACAGATAGGTAAAAGAGTGCATGTTACAACCATTTACAATCAAGACTTGATTAAACTATTTTATTATCAATGTCTATAAATAAACTTGGCATTAAAATGTAGTTCTTATTTTTATAATGAAATATTTTATAAATCCTCGATCTCCCCTAGTATGAGGACTGTGGCATTTACTCTCTAGGGCTTCCCTCTTCTCTAATTTATTTACCACCCCTCTGCGAAGTAAGGAATTTAATGTAAATTACTTAATATAGATATTACTCAGGCAAAGTGTAATTTTTATAGCTTTCAATCGTATTTGTTTATGGAGTCATAAAGTAGAAAACCAGATCTACTTGCCACTCCTACCTGTCACATCCTCTCTTTCACAAATTGCCAATAGTTGTCTTTGACATTTTATACTATATTATTTAAAACCAATAGAAAGCTAAATTTTTACTGAAAAATTAACACTTAATATTTTATTGTTTTCTGTACAGAGAATTGTCTATTTTGCTTCAAGTTCAAACTTTATATTTACTTGAAACATATTGATGAGCTTAGCTGAATTTTTAAAAGCTCTTATCATATAATTACAAAGCCAGAAAAATTATGATAGTTATAGGACATTGTCTGCTTTTTACATTTTATATTCTATGTTTTTAGGTGCATTATTTAATCAAATAAAAAATATAGTATATTAGTACCATTAGTATATAAAAAAAAATAGGATTAAGCTTCATCGATGGTTGACAGCATAAAAAAAAGAAGACCCAGGTAAGTACTATATTCTTGTTTTTCATCTGTATTCTTTATTTATTATTATAAAAGTAACTACAATGTAAAAATTAGTAACTTATTAGGTTGGATAAAGTTAGATTAGGTAAGATAACGAAAAAATATCTGTATGAGGTATGCTTGTTCATTACATATTTGATATTGTAACAGGAGCTATGTGTTTGTAGAATGATTTACAGCTTCTGTAACAGGGTTACTAGTTAGACATGGTTCAAAATGCAATAAAACAAATAGATGTATATTGTTACAAGCTTTAAACTATTTAGGATAAACAATTGTTCTGTCCTGTTACCATTTGCAGTCATTCCAGAAAGAAAAAAGGGTGATTTAGAATTATTTCCTATTTTTTTTATTGTGGTTACAAGGTCAGTCAAAGCAATTGACCCTATTTACAGTTAAAGTATAGGAAATAACAAATAAAATAAAGTTTTTCTTGAAAAACATTTGATATTTATTTAGGAGGTTTTAGGGATTATGCAAATGAATTTGAAACTTTTCAGGTAAAGGAAAGTAGCTTTAATCTTAGCATGCACTCGGAGTAGTCTACACTCTGACTCCATATAATTATGGAAAATGTTTAGTAAAAATACTTAATTAAAAATTCTGATCTTCTGTCTACAGAAGACTGTTAATGTTTACTGAAAGCTTGCCACGTTTTGTGAAGATACATCAAGTAGTTTTAGAGTTACATGGTGCTTACAAGGTCATATAAAATACATGAGCCTGTTATAATAGGATTAACCCAACTAATTCTTTAGCTCTATCCCTCCTTACTTGGTGACTTGTTGGGTAGGTATGCTCTCCTAATTAATGTTCGCCTGCATTACCCTTATCTTTGTGATCTATGTCTGGCTTCTTTTTTTCATCCGGAGGTCTTTGTGGATGTTCCTGCTTTCCTGGATACTCAGGCTATGGCAGCTGTTCTCATTGTCTTCTTCGGTTTCTCATCTTTTTCCACCTCGCTCTTCTGTTCCAATTTATAGGCTTGCTCAAACCATGTCTCCCTTTCCCATTCCAGCTTCCCAATCTTATTCTTTTTCCCATGCTTCCACTTTCTGATGTCAGGGTCGTTGCTCATTTTATCAGTGACTACCCTGTTGAGCTTGGCCCAGTGAGTGCTCATCTGTTTCCCTTCACAACTTTTGGTCTCTCGTTTTGACTAACAGATGGGTTCTTCATGTTCTCACTCATGGCCTATCTCACCATTTCTCCTCCTTCCTCCTCATTCCTTTTTTCCTGTTCTCTTTCCTCCTCCCTCTGAATCCATTTATCTTCAGTGTCTTGAGGATGTAGCCTCAGATCTCTTGGTCAAGAATGCCATTGATATGGTATTTACCCGTATGGGATATTTCCATCATTTCTTTGTGGTCCCCAAGAAGACTGAGGAAATAGTGCCTGATTATCAACCTTTTATCTCTCAACTGATTTCTAGTTGTCCTATGGTTCCAGTCTGTGGATGACCAAGCTCAATGTATCAGGTGCTTGTTCTTTATATATTCCGATTACTCCATCCTCCAGACATCTTCTATATTTTGTCCTTTGAAATTGTGTCTTCCAGTTCCATGTTCTTCCTTTTGGCATTGGGCCTGCCCTTCACATCTTCAGTCAAGTCATGAAGACATTTGCATGCCATATTTTTGAATTGGGGCTGAGGTTCCATTAATACATGGGAAGTTGGCTTCTCCTTGCTCCTTTTTGGGTGGACTCCTCTCACAGCTACATTTTTCAGCACGAAGTTGTGTGGCTGGGCTGGCTGTTCAAGCATTTTATGTCTTTTCTCGTGCCTGTCTAATATTTGGTATATCTGAGTGTGTTTTTTTAACTCTCATCTCAGTTAGGCTCAGCCTTCAATAACTTTGCCTGCCCTATGACTTTTGGTAGAATTGTGTAGTTGAATAATTGAAAATAGTAATAATTAGACTATTATTTTGATTAGAAGATTATTTTTGTGTCAATTGTAATTATGATTAATCAATTATTGGAATAAAGCAGTAATAATCAGAAACTAGTTGTGTTTAGCTGATTATTTTTGGGACATTAATCTATTGAATCATAATTTCAATTATATTATTAGTTTATGTGACACTGGATGATATAATCATTGCTTAGAGGTAATTGATTATAATGACTAATCAATTAAATCACTCAGTGCCAAATGCATTTAAACAAAATATAAATATTTTACTGTTATTGACATATTGATGCTGAATGAATTATTGAATATAAGAACTGAAAGAATAAGAATGACAGATAATTTTTTCATATTTATTTTAGTTTCTTCAGCAATATCGCCATTACCACTCCTTGATTCAAGTTTTTCAGTTGAAACCCTCAGAATATAAACAAAGTCTGGATGATGTAGTGATGTTCATAGCTCAGGCAAGTATATTTTTTACACCACATTTTAAGTTAGTTTTGCTAATCCTATGCTATTTTTGTTAATTTTAGATATTGATTTTGGTATATAACAACTATTTCTATAATGTAATGCAGTTATGATTTACCTAAACAATTTGAATGTACTGTTAAGTACTATTTATTTTAAAGGCACAATGTACTGATTTTTATTTTTATTGAATCCAAAGTACAAACTTTTAAACTATATTCTAAATAGTTATTATAAACAAATACTAGGCTATGTCATGTAATGATCATTCACCAATAGTTTTTCACACTTTCTTCTTATGCTGTTTTGTGACATGAATATACCTTTTGAGAGACTTCTTCACTTATTCCCACATTCGCAGCTAGATGCCAGTTATTAGTGGTAGGTAATGGGGTTATTCTTTTCATTTTTAGTCTTGGTATCAAATTATGATATATTGGATATATTTTGGTATATAAACATACCATGAATTTTCTTATGTCTTTTTTTTAATAAATTATTTTTGGGGATTAATCAGTCATATTGTGTGTGTGCAGTCTTTCCATAACACGTACTGTACTTAAAAAGTTTAGTTGGCTTTGTTCTAGCTATCTTTGTTCTTTTGTTGTCCCTTAGAGATAACACCTGTTCTATTCATGGGTGTGATTATAATGGTGAATGTTATGCAAGAATGTGGACAGCTATGTTTTCCAATGATTGTTCAGGTGATATATCAAGGATACAGCCTCTTTCATGTGTAATTGAAAATGACATGGATATCACTAGTTCTTCAGTGTAAATACTACATTACCTTTTAAGGAACATTAGATTTAAACACTCTTGTATATACTATTGAAGGAAATGATCTTGTAGAAGTTAGCATCAATTCCAGTTTGGATAAAAAACAACTCTGATTCAGTAATAGCAACAGTCCAGTATTTAAGCAATGTAACAAATTTGTTGTCATGTATTTATTTTTAATACAAACGTTGTTTAGAAAATATGTGTAACTTATAGTGCCAGATATATATTGCATGTAATGAATTTGTTATACATTTTTTTAATGACAACGTTTGTTTGGATTGAGTTTATATTTAAAAACGTACGGAGCTTACACTGTTAGTTACGTACTGCGAAACTCCCGCCAATTCTGGTCGAATATAGCTCAGTATTGTTATCGGAATTTTCAAGAAAATCTTTCTTGTGCCTATAAAAACAGCCAAGGCGACGCGCCAAAAAAACAGAGAGCATGAAAAGTTGGCTAGGAACCTGCTATAACCTTGTACATTATAAATCGTGATTTTGCTAACCCTTTTCAACTGGAAAATTTATGACATTTGACCAGGAACAGTTATAAACTTCGAATGTCAGTGGATTCTCATCGGACGTTAGCATCTTTCTGAAAATATTACTGGATTCTCATTGGACATTAATGGTTTTATGAAAATATTATCTTACCTCAACAGTCCATCAATTCAATGTCTGACAAAGCTAGCTAGCTTCTTGGCAATTGTACATACATCGACTTCAAGTTAACTTGCTGGAAATTAAGGAGACTCTGAACTAGAAAGAAGATTTTATGTTGTTTGTAAGTTAGTGAAATTTTTGTTTATAAAACTTTGTTTGTGGTAACTATTTGTAATAATTGTTGTTGTAAATTGTTCTGTTGTATATATATATTAAAATGTATTTGTGTGAAAAACAAAAACAGTGTGTCTCAATCTTGTTGGCAAATAGCATAAATTAACTAAAATATCGGCTTCAGACAATTTCGAATTCTCAATACGTAACGGCAAGTATACACACACACACACACACTGCATTTATGGTATTTAATAGAGATTGTTCAGTGTGTCCAGTCTCTTTAGTTACTTCTCACATATTTAATTAAAGTTAGCAGATACAGAATTACTTCATAGTAGATATCTTGTCAAATCTCCTGTTATTCAGTGAACCTATCCCATTGTTCTCAGTAGAATCCATCTCTTGTGAGTTTTCGTATATTCTGCCCAACGAACTTTCTATATTCTTCTTTTGACATAATTTCCACTTAGAAAGTTCATTAGTTCAAAAATTGCCAAACTTCAACATTTGAGAAGATAAATATACTGAACTCTTTACTGACATCATATGCCCTCAAGTGACTTGGAACAACCATTATAAAATAAACTGTACATATTTCTCTCACAAAGAAAAGTTGGACTGAAGAGGACACATGAAAGTGTTGAAACTTGTTTCCATATGAACTTCTTGTTCTGACAAAACTGGATATAAACTTTATCTGATGTCATAATTTCACATTTGGCTGTACCTGTAGTAATAAAACCTAAAAGTGCCAAACACAACTAAACTAATTAAAATACACTAAAATAACAACTCTAGACTATAAAAGTATTCAAATAAAAATCATCTTCTCCAGAAAAAATCCTATAAGATACAACAACAATTATTTCTTTGTCTCAGTGTTCAAATCTCCCATTTATTTTCTTTTGGTATTATTGGTGCAAACCTCTTGCTAGGATGGGTACAACCTTTTTCTCTTATATATAGTCGTTTTTGGATTTAATCTAAATAACTTTGAAGTTGATTCAGCTCACTCTTTACAGAGTTTTAACCATTACTGATGTGGACAGGTTAACTAGTAATTATTAAAATGGTGATTCAAGATCAGAATTTGAAACCCTCATTTCTTAAGATGCACTTTTGATGTTATAGTATTTGAACAAATATATTTGCTTTATTTTACTGTGTAATAACTACAGTTAGTTAGCTCTGTCTTTTAAAGTTTATATATAATTGCAGTAATTGTGTTTTTGTGTTTGTTTAGATTAGTCACTGTTATTCAGAAGAGCTTGTAGACTTTCCTCAAGAACTTGTTGAACTTCTGCAGAGACATCATACTGTGTTAGAACCAAGGATGAGAATGGTATATGTTATAGTAACTACTTTATAAGTCCTTCATTCATGTGTATATGCTTCTTCAAATTTGTATACACAGTAATTGATTTGTCTTGAATGTGCATGTTTACATGATAATCGGCCAGGTGGTTAGGGCGCTGGACTCGCAATCTGAGAGTCGCGGGTTTGAATCCCTATCACACCGAACTAGGATGCCAGTCCTACTCCCGGATACTCGCCTCCAACAGAATTTGGAGGTGTGAAAACACCATACGAAACAAACAAACATGATAATCTGTCCCTCCAATTTTTGACTCACTATCAGTTTAATTTATAAGAAAAGTTTAACATTGTATTACGTGTTATCATTGTTCATGCTATACTTCTTCACATTTTCTTACACTACTGATCAAAATTTAATCTAGGTAAACTGTTTAGTTGTGGTTTATCAAATCTAACCTTTTTGGATATACATGAACATTTGGTAATGGTGAAATGAGATAGTTAAAATTCAGTACTTTTATGAAAGAGTAACACATGAATAAGAATGTTTAACTTCGAATATGAAGTTTTAAATGTATCAAGAATATATTATCCATTTCGAGATGGGTGAAAGTCCATGTCATCTTGTTTGTTGACTCGCATTCAAAATTTTATTGAACTGCTATTTCATGAACTTATGTCAATAACTTTGGTATCAAACTATAGATTATAATTCAAATTTTAGTACTATACAATACTCAATTTCTTAATTTAAAAGTAAATATTAAAAAGCACAAGTAAACAAATTTTTGTGTGTAAATGGTATGTTGAATGCATCACTGGTTCAAATTAGATGTTTGTGAAATCAAAATACTAAGTCTATAGTTTCATACGAATTAGAAACTCAAATTACTGATATTTACAAGATAGAATATTAAACAAGAACCTTTTATTTTTTCTATTTGCTAAGATATTGCTCATGTAATAAATCAAACACAGTGGCAACCCACCCACCTCTTTTTAATTTTGGAAACACTCCCTTATATACACTTCTATATATAACATGAATAACCAGTCGGAAGCTCAGAAAGTAACCCTAGTGGCTTTCTCAGCCATTTTATTAGGTTGGGATGCCATTTATTTCTTTTGAACCAATATTTAAAAGAGGTAGGGTGTGTCTTTAGTCTTCTTGAAATTTCATATTTTTTTAGACTAAAATGTTCATCTTAGTTACTAAGCTTGATAAATTATAATGGAATTCTGTGGTATTGATGTAGTAATTTATGACTTTTTAGTTATTCAAATGTATATATAAAACTTAAAAAAAAAATTTTGTTTCGTATCCTCCATGTGTAAAATTTTAAAGCAGCAACCGAGTACAAAGATTGTAACTAGAAGAGATAATTGTTTGCTTTATTTCTTTATTTACTGTTGTATGTTTTAAGAAAAATAAGTTTAAAAACTTATTTCAAAATAGCAATAATCTATGTACATATATAATGTATGATAATTGAAATGCGACTGTATTTTACAAAATACTAGTCTACTAAAACACAGTCAAGACAAGTTACTTTGTACAGACCAAAGGTCATTATGTTATTGGATACGGTAACATGAGTGCACGTGTGCTGCATCATTGTAACTTCTGTATTATTAGCCAGGCACTGCTGAAAGGTCAATATAATAAAAATAATAAATATATACAAATGTATAATGTTATGAGATTTAAGCTATTTAGTCTAAACATTTATGTTTTCGAGTTATAATTTGTGTTCATTCTAGAATGAGAGGCATAATTTATATTTATTTCCTAATTTTTTATGGTGGTTATTAGATTGGTCAGATCTACCGAACCCATACAGAGATTCATTATGGAAAATAACAGATAAAATCTAAAGTTGTTTTCTTAAAAAAAGTTTGATAATTATCTGGACATTATAAAGATTTTGCAAGTGAAATTTGAAAATTTTCTGATGCATAAAAGTATTTTTAATCTTAAAATGAAAATTACTTTGCATGTTAAATAGGCAATATGCAAAAAGAAAAAAAGACATGAGAAAATCATTGCTTTACAAACCTTAAGACTTAATAAAAAATTTGATATTTTGCATATGAAATCATTGTAAGGTTTACTGATAATGTACCAAATTTTGTAAACATTCGCTTACTAATTTAAAACTTATAGCATGAAAACTATAACAAGCACAAAATGGTTATGAGGCTGGTCTCAGGGACTGAGCCCATGCTGAAAGAATTGTTGGAGATATTGCAGGTTTCTTAAGATATATATCGCATATTGGGAAATTGATTTTTGATAATACATGTATTTTTAATTTGTATTTATTCATACCGATAAATACAAGATATGTTTGTTCCCTGCATGTGTTATTTGGTGCTAGAGTACTTTAATACATGTTGAACAACTGATATTAGCTCTGTAGTCTGTTACTCTACTATGCTTATCCACAGTGTATGTTTGTTTATTTTTTGATGAACTTTCATGTATAACAAAATTGATATGAAATATAGTATTTTAAACATCTAAAAATATGCATATAAAATACACTGATTTGTGCTTTCTTTTTTTAGGGTAATGTAAATGCCCATTTAACTATATATATGTATATAAAGGATGCATGGGTAGTAAAATTTTGCGATTACCAGTTCTGGGTACCTGGTCACTAAACTGAGACTGTTTTCTCCCCCCCCCCCCCAAAAAAAAGACCAACAACATTATACACAGAAATTAGAAACAAAAACAAAATTGACATTTATTATATTTAACTGAATAATCACCAACAGAACATTCAAGTTTTACTTTCAACTTTCAATGCCTAGCCCCAACTTCTCAAACCCTAACCCCTATTGTTCTCAAAACTCCCCTTTTCTCCAGAAATTCACTTCTCAAGCCATACCTGTTATTATCTCCTATTGTTCTCTGAATCACAGACTTTCAGCGGGTGGTCAGTCTTTGCTGCTCAGAACATGTTTTTTTAAAATTAAACTAATTATTTACTGTAACTTTCAGTACTGCATAAGTTGCCACAAAAATTAAGGCTTAGATGCCATTTTCAATTACCCAGATTTGGCTGTTTTTAACTTCGACACTCGGCCGGAGCCAAGTAATACCGGGAAGTCCAATACCTGGCTGGGGCCAAATATCTGGCCGGGTACACATGCATCCATAATATATATGCTCAGTCAAATATTCTTTCTGTTGAACCTAAGGTTGCTAGAAAGCTCAGAATTACAAACCTTTAATGAACAATTACAAAATTACTTTTCCCTGATCTTTGAAATTACTTAATGAAGATGTAGAAGTCTTAAATGCTGTTATGATTTATTCTATGAAGTAATTTCAGTTAAAAGTACAATATGTTTAGTTAAACTAGTAAGAAATGAAAAAATGGACTACTGGGGTACGACTGATTATTATGCTGAAAAAGGGGAATATGGGGGGTCTGGTTTTATTAAATGAAACTTCAAACTTGAAATTTTAGAGTATACTCAATTGTGGAAAATAAATATGTATGTTCAAAAGAATTGTTTCCAAAATGTATGAGGGATGTTTTTGATATGTGAATTAAACATCTTATGATTATTTTCTTGTTCTTTTTCTTAGACTTTCTGTCGTGCTCTTATACTGTTAAGGAGTAAATCATTACTGGGACCATCAGATCTGTTAAGTCTTTTCTTCCAGCTGCTTCGATGTCAAGATAAACAGCTTAGGAAATTTTTGCAGTCATACATTGTTCAGACATCAAAAATCTAAATGCTAAACATAAAAATGCCAAGTTGAACACGGTAAGCTTACTTTATTTTTGGCATAAAAAACTAATTTTACTCA
>NW_013666525.1:302302-315453 GCF_000517525.1 Limulus polyphemus | reverse complement strand
AATCTAAAATGCTAAAACATAAAAAATAGCCAAGTTGAACACGGTAAGCTTACTTTATTTTTGGCATAAAAACTTAATTTACTCAGTATTGTGAAACTGCATTACTAGATTTTTCTTTAACATTTTACATTTTTTATATGTAGTTTGTATTACTTGAAGTATCAGGAGTCATTTTATCATTTATTTGGAAAAATATTTTTATTGAAAGGTTTGGATAGTAATTATATGTATTTATAAAAGATGAGTTTCAGCTAAATCTTTGTAACTAGTATTGTGAGACTTCTTTTAACTAAAAACATGTAAAACCATACGTGATGATTTTTTTTTTTATATAAACATCATTATACACACATATTTACTTTCACTTGGAAGCTGTTATTAATTATCAGTTTAAGTAGGTAATTTCAAAATTTTGCAAAAATAAAGAAGGTATTTTGAAATTCGGCTTTGAATCCTAAACTCTTTGTTTTTAGTATCATACTTGTCTTATGAGATTTAAATGAACTAAAGATTGTCTGATAACAGATAAAGATAAAGAAGGGAAATTTGGGGATAGACGTTTTTTATTAGGGAAGAGAGTTGATTTTTAATTGGTTGGGATTGCAAACCCATAAAAGGAAGGGAGATAAAGAAGGGAAATTTGGGGATGGTGTGTTTAATGGCTGATGGTTGGATTTTGTTGTTTAGGAAATTGTGTGTAAACTTTGTTAGAAAATCAATCGGATAGCCATTATTTAACATGTGTTTATGTAGAAGGGTAATTTCTTCATGTAAAATAAAATAATTAGAACAAAGATTAAAAATTCTGTTCAACAATGATATAACCAAATTATCTTTGAAGAAGTTGGTGATAAAAACTATTGAAATTGGTGTAGAGGCTAATAAAAAGTTCTTTTATGATAAACAGAGGTAGAAAAGTATTTACCTTTTTTTTTTTGGTAATCCTGATGTTTAAGAAAGGTAAAAAATCATTTTCTTTGAGTTCGAATGTGAGTTGGATATTGGGGTGTTGGGAATTAAGGTAAGAAAGGAACTTGGGAATGTGGCTCGATTGTCAAACAGCAAGAAAGTGTCATAAAATATAGCATTTGTAAAGGATAGGTTTGAATTCACGTGGGCAGTTTTCTAGTCACTTGTGTTCATGATAGCATAGAAAACTATTGGCTATCATCGGACCCAGCGGGGATTCCTTGACAATTCCATCAACCCGGTCGTAAATTATGTCATTAAAGAGGAAATGGTTTAGCTTTGTAGAGAGGACAGAAAGTTCCAGGAATTGTTTACAGGTGAAACCAAGATACTGTTCAGTGTCATTGGGAAAGAGAAATTCCACAATTGAATTTAAAGTTTCATCATTGGTATATAGTTTTGATATTGGCACCAGTTCTTCTCATCCTTCCATTTTCTATCAATCTGTGTTCTTAACATGGCTTTTCAACCAGAGCTGGTCTGTCTTGACTATTGTTAGTTATTCGGCATCTCTTGACTACTTTCTGGTTTCCCATTACATTGTATTTTTTCTCTCCAGCCCTTTCTGTTCTTCCAGCCTACCTGACTAGATTTTTAATGTTGTTCTCCTTTTTCTTACCCTACCTGTCTTTGAACCTTTAGCTTTCTTTTTCTTTATACCATCTGTTCCTTAAAACTTATTTCCTCCTCTTCCTTGCCTTTGGCCATTGGCATTCTGATGTGTATGCCATTGTTTCATCTCGCATTCAATTCCACTGCTCCTATATCCTTCTTTCTCTGGATCATGCTTTTCTCCCTAAAATTGTCTGTGGCATATAGGTTGACAGTGTATTCGCTGCTGTATCTCTTTATTCCTATTTGGATTCCATCCTCTGTTCTGTTTGTGCAGTCCATTTGATTTTGTACTACACTTCTTCTTTTTGTGGTTCCCAATCTCATCTCTTCTTTCTATGGAATCCTTCATATACTTGTGATCTTTCTTGTATTACTCTCACTTGCTGGGTCTGGCAGTTCATCTATTTAGGATATTCTTCATTAGATGGAGAAGCATGTTGGTATTTCTAGATGTCCTCCCATCAAATTTGTTACCTAACTCACCCATTGGCTGCTCACTTCCATCATCTGTTAAAGAGGACTGTTTGGGCTGGCGTGTGGATGATCTGCACACCTTTGTTACACACTATCTCCATTATCTGGCTGTTTCTTCCTTGTCAGGCTACAGACTGCCTCCAGTTGCTATTCTTTATCCCATTTCTGACTGGCTAAATCTTTCTTTTTTTCTTACTCTCTTTTTACAGACTTTTTTAATCTCTTAAAGGATCCTTTCCCAGGGTCAAATATTACCTGCCAGGGTATACTCAACCAAAATCTGCACTGTTTAGGGCCATCCTGGCCCAATATAGTGCTCACCCATGAGGTGGGGTGTTCCACAAGACTCCCAGAGGTATTCTCACAGTGCTCATTTTCCTAAAAAAGGCCAGATCCAGACTGTACCAACTCGTGGACTAGCATGAGTAAAGGAAGTAGAAGATTCCTGACCATCCTTCATACCTAGTTTAAATCATAGTGCTGGCCTGCTTTTAAACATAGGGTGTTCATGGTCACCTGTTGGTTTTTTTTTTACAGTGTGCCCTCCTTCGAACTTCCCATCATACCTTCATTTTCCCGTTTTTCTTCTAGTGGAGTGTGGAAGTCCTTGCCACTCACCATTTTTTAGCTGCTGGGGTGGTGGTCCATGGAGGATGCCTCCTGAATGTGACCTATTTCACTCAGTAGAGAGTAGGGTGATGGTGTTCTTTCCATGCAGTACAGTTCACCCCTTTGGCTGGCTTTCCTTCATCCTACTGCTACCTGATAGTCAGGTTCTCTGGTGATCAATTGGTGCAGGACTAGCCATTATGTCCTCAATCAGTTGCAATGCAGATGCTACTTTCCTGTTCTGCCTCACTGGGCATGAGGTGGAGATGGTTGGGAAAAGGATCCTACTTCTACCATGGCCTGGAAGCCAGATTCCTTGTACTGCCTGGTTTTGGATTGGATTGACCCACCACATACAATACGACGTAAGCTATCCCTACTACACATATAGCACTTCTGAAAGCCTGATGCAGGTTATGAATTGTGCTTGTATCTTCTGCCCATCCTTGTGACACTTCCTTTCTGGATGAAGAGTGTACTCTGTTACAGATAAGGTACAGTCTCCCATGAGACTATACTGTTCCAAGTTATTGTGTGTTTTACTACATGGATTCTTTTCAGGTGTTTACTGAAGGGTGCTCAGTTAGGTAAAATTTTGCATTGGTCCCTCCACTACTTCCACATGGGATTCTTGTTAGAAATGATTGGAGATTATGTACCATATTGGAAGTTAACATTTTTCAACACTGAAAATGTATTTTCGATAGATACTCACCTCCCTCACCCTTCTTCCCCAATTCCGGTGCATCTTACTTTCTTGCCTAATGTTGAAGTGATAATTGAATAATCAGTATAGAAGGAGCCAACTCCTATTGGTGGAGGGTTTGTCGCATGTCATTTATTTGCAATATCATGTGGAAACATGTAAGATTAAGTGGGAGCCTTGAGGCAACTAGTGAGCAAAAAGTTTACATATAGAGGGTAACACTGAATTAGGAAAGCTAAATGTGAGAAGAGGGGAGTATCTATCAGAAATACATTTTCTGTGTTGGAAAATGCTAACTTTTAATATTATTTAGGATTTTCTCACTTTAATAAATTATTTTTCTTATGGTACAAGAGAAACTACCATTTTTTGAAAAGGAAATTATTGGGTAATTTTCATTCAAAAAATAACCTGGGAAGTTTATTAAAACAGTTTTTCCAACAGCTGTAAGTGAATACCATGCTGTTTTTTTATTTAAATTTTTCTCTCTTTGTATGCCTATGTTCTTGCTCCTCATCCTGAGACAGTAAATTTTTGGAGTTTCAAAAGGTGTTTATATCACCACAGTTAAAAGTTTTTCATCATCAAGGCAACCAATCTGATGGATGTCACTTAGTTCATGTAGCTATGTGGATTTCACTACAGACATTGGAAATAGCTAAAATTTTGTCATCATTATGCAACCAATCTAATGAATGTCACTTGGGTAATGCCATCATATGGATTTCAACACAGATTTTGAAAAGCAAATAATAAAACATTAACTGTTCATGATAAGATGAGTCTCAACTACTGTTGCAAAAAATAAGTATGTAATGAAAACTATAAAAACAGTATTATATTATATCAGTAATTAGATGATTTTTCAGAACTTGCTACTGTTACTAATAATGGAAAGATTGTATTTTAAAATTGACTAAAACATCCCAATGATACTTCTTATATTTTCCATCACAGTTCATGATTACAACTACCTGAGATGTTTGTGCATTTTAAAATTGACTTAAAATTGTTTTAGAATACTAAACTTGTCATTAAGTACAGGTTTTTAATTTCTTACCATTTTAATCACTGAATGGATGATATTAATGTTTTCAAAGTTTCTTCTGAGAAGTAACCTATAAAAGCATTTACAAATAAAATTTTGTTTTTCTGCTATGCGTGTATATTGAATAAGATTTTTTCATTGTCTTGAATGCATTATTGACCAGTCTTTGTGACCTATACTTGTCTGCTTTAATATACATTTAGTTCATGTCAATATTTATGTCACGTTCTTGTATTTTGTTGCCTGTAATACTATCATATAATTGACATGTTTTTTATCCAATAGGAAGAACTATATTTACCTTATTATTTATTATTTTATCTGGCATGGATACTGCTGATAAAGAAATATCCAGTTTTTGTTTTAATGCTGTTTAACTTAAAATTTTTCTACTGTGTAGTATTTCTTGATTTTTTAAATATATATATTTTGTGAGTTTTGACCACTTCAGTTGTTATGTTAAATATTCAGTTAAATAGAAGCACACTACAGACAAGTTACATGCTTAAACGAATATCATTTTTTCTTTACTTTTGTTAAAGTGTAACTGATAAATGTAAGTGATTAGTTTTTGTCAGTAAAGGAGTTGTGGGTTTTTTTATTTTATGTGTCTTTCATTTAATTGTTTTTCTATTAATTCTGTTTTGATACTATCATGGTTTTTTCAGACTTTACAGAACTTTATGTTCAGTATGCTGAAAGACCAGAATGCCATTGCTGTTAAGATGTCTCTTGTAAGTATTGTATTATCAAGGTGATAGAATATCACAACATAGTAAGTTATAATCTTGCATGTGATTAATTAAGAATTTGAATCAACAGGTAAGGTGTAGTTGGAATACTATTGTACACTCTTTATACTGATAGTGTGTATTGGGCTAAGAAAGAGTGAAATGGTTAAAAATTCCTCCGTTGTATTATGATAATTTTTTGTATGTGTAACTGAGTGTAACAATGTGGAGTGAATTTGTTTAATTTTTCTTTTGGAGACAGCAAATATCCATATGATACATTAATATCAAATTGATTTAGGAGATTAATTATGCTTTAGATGGTTAGTATCAAGTATAGAGAATCAACAAATACTGGACATGAGGCTATAAAGAAATCCAGTAGATCTTGTAAGCACAAATATTTTACCATTGTGTTTATTATAAACATTGTATTGCCTATTAAAAAGAAAATACAAAAATAACAACATGTTTGTTGCAATTCTACAAGATGCAGAGTAACATATCAATCTAAGATTAATAGAGTTGTTGCATGTATATATATATATATATACATATATTGCACAGAATGTTAGCTTTATGTGTCACATACTCTATTTTAGTATCAAATAAGCTCTTCCATACTTTACATTATTTGAAAGTATCAGTGTCAGTATCTCAAATATAATTCTTTCCGCCAATTGCAAAAATAAAAGGCTTTGACTTATACTTCTTAATAGTATAAATATATATACTGTGTTGTTTTTGGGCTTCTTCTTCAGTAGGTGTCTGTGACTTGTTGGCAATAAATTAACAGCACGCACTTCACTGGTTTTCAAAATAATATATATACATATGTGTTCGGAACAAGTTAAATGTATGTACAACAAATTCTTCACACTATACAGATTATAGGCATATCATAGACTATATATATATATAGTTCTCTTCTTCTTGTCAAGAGTCCACTTAGGCCTGTTCAATTACTTTAGAATTTTAGTTGACAAGCCAAACTATCTTCTCTATTAGTACTACTATCACACTAGTCTTCTGTGTGTGATTCACTTACAATTGTGGTGTGAGTTACCATAATCGTTTGGTCTTCTTTCTTCTAAATATCCTCTGTTCTTTTTTGCCAAAGTGCACTCAGGCTGATTCAATTACTCTAGAACCACACTTTGATAGAATAAGTTATTTTTCTTATCTCCTTTTCTACTGTTAGTCTTACTCTATCACATTAAACATTAGGCCTATGTTAATCATTAGGCCTATCGCTTCTGTGGTAATTAACTTTACGCTTAACTTTTCCTTGCCTGTAACTTTACTCTTTTTTGCTATTATCTGTCTGCTATTGTCTGTCTCGCACTATTTATTTGTTTGTCACTTAATTTTTTGTCTGCCTTCTAGAAATCTGTATTCTCAACGTCAGTGTATTGCACATGCCTTTTGATAGTCTCAACATCACTGACTTATAAACACAACTTCCTATAATAGCCTGATTTTAATTCATATTATAACCCAAACTAAAAAATAATACAATATTCACTCACAAAAATATATTAATCAATGATATATAAACTAAAGTCTTTTATATCATAGCAATCAGAATCACTCAATGTTTTACTGCTTTTAATCTTTTCTTCATCTTGTAAGATAAGTGAACACATGTATCTCCTATTGCCACACTGTTATTTTCTAATTATAATTTTTATACTTTCCCTTTTTCTAGATAGAGCATGTTATTTTGATTTAATCTGTTGTGAAACATTATAATATTTTTTTCAGTATGAATTAAAAATAGAAACTTGTTTTACTTTTTTTTTCATGTCTATATTTTTATGTATCTTCATTAGGATATAATGATTGACTTGTACAAGAAAAACATATGGAATGATACAAAAACAGTGAATGTTATTGCTACAGCTTGTTTTTCAAAGATTGTAAAGGTAAGTATAATTTAAAAGCAATTGATTTTACATATGAAACAGTGTTTATATGAGAATTATTCAGACATTGTTACATTTATTTTAACCTAGCCTTATTATCAGAGTTGAACTTGTTGACATAATGAAATTTTTAAAAAACATTTTTGACCAAAAAAGCTGTTTCTTTAGTTTTGAAAATTTCTTGAGGGGTTCTGTTGTCTTATATGAATTTTTTGAGAGTTTCTGGTTATTTATTTTATAAAAACAATTGTAAATCTGTTGGCATGAGAAGAACAACAAATCGATTAGATTTGATTAATGTTATTAATATGGCCGGTTTATTTGTGGAATTTGACAATTGGCTCATTAACTCTCTGACTATGGGCTTGGTCGCAGGGACTGACTTCGTAACCATTTTGTGCTTGTTATAGTTTTCATACTATAAATTTTAATACCGTATGCATATCTTCATAAAATTTTGCAGATTATCAGTAAATATTTTAAGGCTTTCATACACAAAATATCAGATCTTTTTTTAAGTTATAAGATTTTTAAGTAACGATTTGCTTGTACATTTTTTCTTTTTGATTGTTGACTATTCAACATATAAAGTAATTTTGATTTTAAAATTAAAAATGCTTTTATGCATCAGAAAATTGTCATATTTCACATGTGAAACCTTTATAACATCCTAATAACCTCCAGGTATTTAACAAACTTTTTTTTTTTTTACAAAAACTAAATTTTATCTGTTATTTTCACTACTGTATGGGTTTGGTTGATTTGACTACAAATTATAACACAGAAACCACAAATGTTTAGTCGAAATAACTTAAATGTTGTAACATTATACATCTATATATATTTATTTAATATATATATATATATATATATATTATTTTATTGGCCTTTTAACTGTGTCTAACTAACATTACAGAAGTTGCAATGATGCGGCACATGTGCACTCATGTTATTGTATCCAAAACTGGTCTTTACAAAGTGACTTGTCTTGGCTTTGTTCCAGTGGACCAGTATTTTGTAAAATCAGTCACATTTTGGTTATAATACATTACATATGTATATATACATTATTACTATTACTATTTACAAGTATGGTCTTAAATTTCAGTTATTTTTCTTAAAACATAGAACAATAAATATAGAAATATAGAAAATAACAATCTCTTTTAGTTACGAACTTTGTACTCACTTGCTGCTTGTCATAATTTGCTAAGCCTTGTCAAATTTCACACATGTAGGATATAAAACAAAATAATTTTTTAGGTTTTATAAATGCATTTTAAAATAAAAAATAATCAATTTATCAGGCTTAGTGACTAAACTGTACTTTTGTCCATTATCTCTTACCTCTCCACATGATTCTACCATGAAAAGGAAGGTTTTCCCATGTAAAGACTTTAAAAGGACTGAGAAAAACCACATTGGGGGGGGGGGCATTCTGAGATTTTGATTGATTTTATATATACACGTCATACGGTGAAGTGGGTGTATGTAAGCAAGTATTTCCAAAAATTGAAGAGGTGGGTGGGGCCACCTTGGTTGATTCATTAAATATAATAATATTTCAGAAAATGGAAAAGATAGGAGGTGCATATTTTATATTATAGCTTGTCAGTATCAGTAATTTGAGTTTCTGATTCATAATAAACTATAGACTTTGTATTTGTACATCACAAACATCTAATTTCAACCAAAGTTGCATTCAATATACCACGTGACACACAGAAGTCAATATTTAGGATTTTTTAATATTTACTTTTAAATTAAGAAATTAACCAATGTATAGTACTAAATTTGAATTATAATCTACAATTTGATACCGAACTTAATGACATAAATTCATAAAATAGTAGTTCAATAAAATTTTGAATGTAAGAACAAACATCATGACATGCCCTTTGACCCCTTGCCATAGAAAAACTCGTAGTGATAGGGTTAGTTGATTTCATTCAACTAATCAGCTACTTTCACATGTGACTTGGATAGTTGGAATAATTGGAAATTAGCTGAATATTTTTGTTACATTATTCAATTGAATTGTAATTATCATTAATCATCTGTTTTATGTTACAATAATCAATGTAATAAATGCTGATAAGTATAACTATATCAATTAATCAAGTTAATTGCCAAGCCTTGTCTCAAGAAATAGTCTAAGCTAGATTTTTTTAATCACATGATGAATAATTTTTTCTTTGTTAGTGAAATGTTTTTGTTGGTATTTAATGCTTTACTAATGTTATTTGTTTGAAATGATAGAACACAGTTAGATAAAAAAAATATGAATGAGTCTGTTCAGCAAAACCTCTTTGTTATGAAATGGGCTACAATTTTTTGAACAACTGAACACTTAACCTTACCATTATGGGCTGGGTGGGATCCACCCAGCTTGTAATCACGAAAGTATCCATGAGAGTAATTATACTATGGTTTTTGATAATGTATGCGTATCTTTACAAAATTTTGCAGGTTACTAGTAAACATTACAAGGCTTTTATATGCAAAATATAAGGTTTTTAAATTAAGTAATAAGATTTTTTAAATTAATGTTGACTATCCAACATGCAAAGTAATTTTGATTTTAAGATTAAAAATACTTTTATGAATCAGAACCTTTTAAAATTTCACATTCAAAATCTTTATAACCTCCAGATAATTATCAAATGTTTTTTAGAAAAAACTTTATATTATGTCTGTTATTTTCACTTTTGTATCTCTGTACAGGTTGGGTCAACTTGGCCGACCTCATAACCACCATAAAAAATTTGAAATGAATATAAATTATGCTTTTTTTGTTATAGAGTGAATACAGATTATAACATGAAAACAGAAATGTTTAGTCTAAATAGGTTAAATTTCATAACATTATACATTTATATATATTTATTCTTTTTATTATATTGACCTTTCAGCCATGCTTGGTTAACATTATAGAAGCTGCAATGACGAGGTGCACATGCACTTATGTTACCGTATTCAAGAATATAAAACTGGCCTTTATAAAGTGACCTGTTTTGGCTGTGTTTTAATGAACTAGTATTTTGTAAAATACAGTCACATTTCAGTTATAAAACATTATATATGTATGTACATTATCACTATTTACCAATAAGTTCTTAAATTTCAGTTTTTCTTAAAACATAGAACAGTAAATAAGAATTATAGAAAACAATTATCTCATGCTTGCAGTAGGTTGCTAAACCTTATCAAATTTTGCACGTGGAGTATGTGAAACAAAATAATTTTTTTAAAGTTTTATATATATATATATACATTTTAAAATAACCAAAAATTGTAAATTACTGTATCAATACCAAAGAATTCCACTATAATTTATCAAGTTTAGTAACTAAGCTGTATTTGGATATAAAACAAATATGAAATTTTGAGCTCACCAGTCTTACCATACCACTTGAAATCTGTCATCAGAAGAAGGATTTTGCCCCCAGTTACTTCAAAGAGGCTGAGAAAGCTACTAGGGGGACATTCTGAACTTTCGATTGGTTATTCACATGTCAGAAGTAGGTTTATGTCAGCAAGTTTTTCCAAAAACAGATGTAGGTGGGTAGGGCCACTGTGTTCAGTAAATGTAGCAATGTCTCAGCGAATAGAAAAGATAGGAAATTCTTATTTTGTATTCTAGCTTGTCAATATATGTAATTTTAGCTTCTAATTTATAAGAAATTGTAGACTTTGTATTTGAACATCATAAATATCTAATTTAAACCAATGCTGCATTCAACGTATCCATGTGACACACAAAAATCGATATTTAGGATACATTCATAAAATAGTAGTTCAATAAAACTTTGAATGTGAGTCTACAAATGCGATGACATGGCCTTTGACCCATGACCATAGGAAGACCCATAGAGATAGAGTTAACCAAGAAATTTATTTTTCATTTGGTTAATATTTATTTCCATACATACATATATAATTAAAGCCTTAACAAAAATTATGATATGTGTGTGTATGTGAATACATACTTATCAAATCAGTGGAAGATGATGTATTAAGTTGATTAAATGGGGAGAGAATTTTTCTTTATAGCTTTTTTAGCAATTACTTGTATAAAGTTACATTTATTTCCGTATTGGTTGAAGACTGGAACTTAACCTTTTTGATAGTATTTTATGATTTTAAGCTTTAATACAAAGCATCATTGTCTAATTAGTGGAATCATTTTAATTCAAAATTGAGGAGAAGCTGGATTTTTGGAATAATTTAATATTCATTTCAAAGAAGTTGAGCCTAAGGTAAATCTTGTTTTAGCCATATTTTTAAGATATTGTTAGTTTTATATATCTTTAAGTTAAACATGTAACTTTATCAGTATGAGGTATATTGCATACACCAACTTTGATTCGTTCACATGTTTAGGTCTGAAATAAGATTCACTTTCTTTTTGTAGTTTTTAATTTAATGGTTTTGAAATAATTAGAAGTTGCAAAAGTACCTTCATTTTTATTGCAAATGTAATTTGTTATATAAAAACAACAACATGGATGCATAGAATTAAAATAACACACACCAATGTAGTGAAAAAATGGAACTTTCAGTAATGTTAATAGTTAAATGAAGTATATGTTTTCTTTAGAAATCTATTGATATCTAAACATTAGGTTTTAGTAAATAATTATAGTCTCAATCAGGTTTATTTTAGCTGGACATAATTATAATTGTCTGGTGCAGTGATGATTTGGTTATTTCAATATAACTCAAAAGGTTTATATTGTTACATTATACACTGTTTCATTATGACCTGTTACAGTATTCTTTCATATTTATAGCAATAACTAAAGTATTCATTCCATTAGTTTTTTCAATAATTTCATGTTATTATTAATAATTAAGTGATTCTGTATTTCATCTTTAGTATTTTAATCTTAAAGGAGAAGAACAATATGTTGAAATTTTTTTTCCTGTGGCATTTTTCACTGTCTTTTATTTTGTGCATATATACAATTATTATAAATATTTTGTAATGGTAGTTTTCAAAGAAATAAAACAACTGAGATTAAACTGCAGGAAAAAAACACTATACTAATGAAACACTAATAATTTATAAGATTAATGTATAGATAACTGAATGTTGCTAATAATTAAAACATTTTTTACTTACAAATATTCCTTTAAGGGAAGTAACAACATATTAATTGAATATTCCAAGCAACACCAAAATTCACTGTACCTAGCTGTTTTTTTAACTGATAAAGTACTTTTTGTTTTGTTTTTCATGACTTTTAGAGCAACACATCTGCTTGTCTTATTTAGGGTTTTCTGGTGAAATTGGATTGTATACAGCCATATCTAAATATAAATGAATAGGTACTTTCTTTTCAGTTATCTCTGTGATAAACAAACCAAAATCTTGCTACTTATTAACAGCTTGTGGTGGTGTATTAGATTAGAATGATAGGAGGCAGCAGATATCACCTTGAAAATACAATGATATACTAAAACTTTTTGTTTTTGATTATTTAAAATTATTATGGTGAAATGGGTGAAAAAGGGATGAGATAATAATTTATAAGATTAATGTTGGTAAAATGTAACTAATATTTAGAAAAATCCACTTTAATTAGATTTTGATTTGTTTTTGTGTAAGGTAATGTATTTCATGTACGTATGGTAAATGTTTGAATGACAAGTTAAATCTTATTGGTGAAAAGTTCCCTACAAGAAAAGTCTACTCAGTGACACTTTCAATGAATATATGACACAGTATTTGCAGTCAGTTTATTTCAAATTTTATGTAACATTTCTTTTATGGTAAACAGATTAATAGAGTAAAGAAGCTTTTAACAAATTTTTATTGAATATCCATCTGGGTGGTCGACAAGAATTTTTTTTTCTGTACAATGGAAATTGATAATACTACACGGCTGTAGGGACAAAGAAAATATTTCAATGTGTATGACTATAGATTTACGAATCTTGGCTTAGCACTGAAGTGTTTGAGTGCTATAATAACAAGGACTTAGTGAAACAAACTGGTTATTAACCCTTTCCAGATGGGTCATGGGAGAAAGCCCATACCATCGCGTCTGTTGACTCGCATTCAAAATTTT
>NW_013666525.1:299354-301337 GCF_000517525.1 Limulus polyphemus | reverse complement strand
AGTCTAAACATTTATGTTTTAGTGTTATAATTTGTGTTCATTCTAGAATGAATGAAGCATAATTTGTATTTATTTCTAATTTTTTAACGTGGTTACGAGATCAATGAAATCAACCAAACCTGTACAGAGATTCGGTACTGAAAATAACAGATAAAATATAAAGTTTATCTTAAGAAACATTTGATAACTGTCTGGACATTATAAAGATTTTGCATGTGAAATTTGAAAATTTTTTGATGCACAAATGTATTTTGACATTTGGACAGGCAATATGCAAAAATAAAAAAGCATGAGAAAAACATTACTTTACAAACCTTAAGACTTAATAAAAAAATTTGATATTTTGTGTGTGAAAGCATTGTAACATTTACTGACAATCTGCAACGTTTTATTAACATCTGCTTACTAATTTAAAAGCTATAGCATGAAAACTATAACAAGCAAAAAAATGGTTATGAGTGCTGAAAGAGTTAAAATGGTATTTTGAAAAAAATACCAAATATATGTATATGGAAACACTAAAAGATCCCCCCCCCCCAAACCAATGGCTCAAGGTAAGTCTGATGCTCTTACTATTAAGAACTGGAGTTTTGATATTTGTGTTGGGCATAGAACAGATAGTCCCATGGTAGTTTGGCACTTAGCAACAAACAAACTAAAAGAACAAATTTATCAAAGAAACAATTTAAATAAGGTAGCTCTTAATATCTCACACATGAACAAAATTATTTTCTATTAACACAAAACTTTATTACCCCAATACCTGTAATAACAGTAAATGGGGAATTTTCTTAAACAAGGTTCATTGTATATGAATACATTCAGAATTTATAAGTAATTGTAAAGCTGATATCAAACATTAAGTATGCAATACCATTTCTTATCACATTTTTGAATTCATGGTTTTAAGAAAAAATGTTTCAAAGTTAGTTCATTTAGAAATTTACTGAAGAGACATACATTGTACATTTTATCTGAATGCATTTTATGTTGATTTTTATATATCTTTGTTTATAATTGACATCAAAGTTTTTTTATGGTTGGCTATATTCTTTCACCACTCCTGGCAGGTAGTCCTGCAATTTCTTTACATTGTTGAATAGTGATACTGTAATTTTTTATAAATGAAATTAACTAGGACTTATTATAGCTAGTTTAGTTAGAATTGGGAAGTTCAAAATAAAAATGTATTAACAGTATGCTCTGAAATTGTGTACATTAGAACTATAGATAAAAAAAGAAAATTGGAAAACAATGAAATTGAGTTGATTTTACTGAGAATTCAGTTTTTGTTATTTTAATGTTATTGTTATGTTTAATTTTTAATGTGCTCTGAGTTCAGTTTAATAAAATTTGCAGTATATGTAACAGTCTCCAAGTCCTCCAATGGGGTAGTAGCAAGTTTATGGATTAATGTTAATATCTGGGGTTTGATTCCCCCTAATGGACAGAGTGCAGATAGCACATTGTGTAGTTTTGTGCTAAACAAAACCAAACAAAAAAAATGTACCTTATTTCAAAAATAGATTCAAGCCCAATAACTTAAAAATAATATCTTTTCCTTCATTAATGCAGTCTAAGAACTCAAAAATGTTTAGCATATTTTATTTTGCAAAACTTTGGGTTTATAATCCTTAGCTAAATTGACCTTCCTCTGTTTCTTTTTGGGCTAATCATAGTGATATGACATGAATAAGGATGTATTCTGCAATTGCAGGTCCACATATGCCTATTTTCCAAGTAAAACATCAAACTTTTCAGAGCTATCTAAGTTTTCTCCAACTGTTCTTGTGGATTCCTGTCCACTATCATCAGTCTTTACATAACCATAAAAGTCTACCAAATGATGGATAAACTATACACCTGGAAAAAAGTTAAGCACCCCCGTGTTTTTTCAAGTGATTCAGATTCGACGTTCTTGTGACTGATTATAAATTACCATTCAATCTAAACGTGTTTATCAAATGAAATTATGCATTATTG
>NW_013666525.1:295190-298354 GCF_000517525.1 Limulus polyphemus | reverse complement strand
GTCACACCTGAATGCTCACATCCTTTTAATTATGTTTGAAATTATGAACATTGCTCAACATCATGAAAATTAAACCTTATTTTCAATAAGCAATCCTGAAAAATATTTGGGGGTGCTTAACTTTTTTCCAGGTGTATATTATTGTGTCTTAATTTTCAACTAAGTTAAAAAGAGAAATTTTATAATGTATTGAAACATTTTATGATCTATTTTTCTAAATCAAGTTTGATGCTCCTTACATATCTCTTTTTGCAGCTCCAACCTGTTTTTTTATATTATAAATGAAAACTAATATGTTTATTGGTAACTTGCTTTCATTTTATGAAGTTCGATATCCTCCTTTTTTTAATAGTTGTTCAATTTTCTCACCATCCTTTGATTTCATAGACTGTATTTCTGCTAGAGTTCTATCAGTAAGTGGCTGGACATTGCTAAACATAATATCTGCAAATAAGTAGACTTAGCTCAGTGTGAAACATCACATAAATCTTTAGTAAGAATAAATTAGGAACCAGATATCTGTCATGCAGGGTAGTTACACTGCATGAATATTTTGAAGTTTTAATTGACACAGTCATAACAGATTAATAACATAAATGCGAATATATAAGTGTTTTTGGTATTTTAAAAATGGTTTTATTTGGGCATTTAGACACTTTGAATGTTTATGTAATGTAAAGACTGCTTATCTTTAGCTATGGTTGATAGCAAGGTTTGTGTTTCATTCAAAGATTTACACTAAGGACATCCATTAGATATTTATTGAAGGAAGTTCTAGGCAAATGATTTTATCTCTTTGACTGTTATCTTTTAATATGTTTACAATTAGATACATTGTAACATTAAAGTAGATCATATTTATATTTTATGTTTATATTTTTAGGTTATGGTAGCAGCTCTTCAGTTTTTTTTAGGAAGAGATGAAGATGTGCAAGTAAACAGTGATGAAAGTGATACAGAGGTAGGAATATTAATCTTATTTTATTGATTAATCTTCACATTATGCAATACCATTTCATTTGAAACAAAAAATAAATTAAAAGAGGAAAATTTTGGAATTAATAAAGGGAATCATGCTTTCTTTTAGTTTAAATACATTCAGAAAATTTCTTTCACCTTTATAATCCATCTGTTTTTTTGTTTTGCCACATGGTTTGATTTTCTAACAGTGTACTAGAGTCGTTTTCAAATGTTGAATGGCCAGGTGGTTAGGGTGCTCTGCTCTTAATCTGCGGGTCACGGGTTCGAATCCCTATCGCACAAAACATGCTTGCCCTTTCAGCCGTGGGGGCATTATAATGTGATGGTCAATCCCACTATTCGTTGGTAAAAGAGTAGCCCAAGAGTTGGCGGTGGGTGGTGATGACTAGCTGCCTTCCCTCTAGTCTTACACTGCTAAATTAGGGACGGCTAGCGCAGATAGCCCTCGTGTAGTTTTGTGCAAAATTCAAAATAAACAAACAAATGTTGAAATGTTGGGTACTTTTATTTCAGTATACTCTATTATGCATAATATTCATATATAATGGTATCAATATAAATTTTACCACTATTTCATACTTTCCATCCTGCATTCTCCAATAGTTTGAAATAAAATCTTAAATTGAAACTTCGATCCAAATAAGTTCTGTGCTCTTGAAATAAGTTGTTGTAAATCTTCTGAATAATCATGTTCCTTGGGGGGACAGCTGTAAGTTATGGACTTACAATACTAAAATCTGGGGTTTGATTCCCCATGGTGGACATAGCAAGTGGACCAATGTGGCTTTGCTCTAAAGCAAACAAACTGAATAATCATATGTTTATACATGATGTGATTCACAGTTTGTCATATTTACAATACCATACAATTTTCTGATTGTTGATTACCTCTGTACTTATTTATCATTCATGTAAATCTAGAAAATGATTTTTTTTTTTCTGGCAACTTGTGTATTTAATAGGCATTTCTGCTTCAAAAAAATGTATTTAAAATCCAACTCTGTATTTAATTATGAAACTTACACAAATGCCATCTGTTGTTAGTTTTTATTTCACATCATTAGTTATCTATTGTTGCAGAAATACTTGTAAGATCAGCCTGTATATTGACAACAGGCTAATTGATTATAAGTCTGATATACATGTGCATGATTCAGTTAATGACTTGTAAATTAAAATTTCCAGTTATTTAATTTCATATTTATAGCACTTATTTTAATCTATGTGATTATTTTTTTGCTGTTCTCAGAGTAATTATTATTTATTGCAAAGTTTTATTGATATGAGATGATACAACTGTGTTCTGGTGAAAGGACATAGACCACTCTTTCAAAACCATGTCCTTTTTCCCAGGTATGCCAGAAAACTGCCTGTAATTGTTTTGATTTCGTCATGTATGTTGATTAGTTAACCTTATCTCTACGGGTCTTCCTATGGTCATGGGTCAAAGGCCGTGTCATTGTGTTTGTAAACTTGCATTAAAAATTTTATTGAACTACTATTTTATGAATGTACATCAATAAGTTTGGTATCAAATTGGAGATTATAATTTAAATTTTAGTATGACCCATTAGTTAATTTCATAATTTGAAAGTAAATATTAAAAAAAGAAATCCTAAATATTGATTTTTGAGTGTCACATGGTATGTTGAATGAAGCATTAGTTCAAATTAATGTCCAAGTACGAACTGTATAGTTTCTTACGAATTAGGAACTCAAATTACCAATATTGACAAGCTAGAATATCAATTAAAAATATTCTATATTTTCTATTCGTTGAGATATTGCTACATGTGCTGAACAAACACAGTGGCCCTGCCCACCTCTTTTCATTTCTGGAAAGACATGCTTATGTACATTTACTTCTGTCTATGACACGTGAATAACTGATTGAAAGCTCAATGTCCCCTGGTGGCGTTCTCAGTGTAATTGAAGTATTCAGTGCTAAACTTGTTTTTTTAAAGCTTGGATTCGAAAAGATAATGTGAAACTCTAGTGAGCTTGAAATTTCATATTGTTTAGACCCAAATACAGCTTAGTTAATAAGTTTGATAAATTATAGTGGATTTGTATGGTATTGATATAGTAATTTATGATTTTTTGGTATTTAACTGTATATATATATATATATATATATATATAAATAAATAAAACTAAAATTATTACTATTCTATATCCTACAT
>NW_013666525.1:292811-295008 GCF_000517525.1 Limulus polyphemus | reverse complement strand
ACAGCAAGCAACAAAAGTGTTCGGAGTTCTTAACTAGAAGAGTTAATTATTTTCTATAATTCTTTATTTACTGCTCTGTGTTTTAAGAAAAATAACTGAAATTTAATAACTTATTTTAAATAGTAATAATGTATATACAAATATAATCTATTCAAACTGAAATGTGACTGTATTTTACAACATACTAGTTCACTAAAACACATCCAAGACAGGTTACTTTGTAAAGGCCAGTTTTATATTCTTGGACTTGGTGACATCAGTGCACATACTCTGTGTCATTGCAACTTCAATATGTTAGCTAGGAACACTTGAAAGGTCAATATAATGAAATTAATAAATATATATATATATATGTATAATGTTATGAAATTTAAGCTATTTAGACTAAACATTTGTGTTTTCATGTTATAATTTATATTCATTCTAGAGCGAAAAAAACATAATTTATATTTATTTCCTAATTTATTATTGAGGTTACAAAGTCTGTCAGATCGATCAACCTGTATAGAGATACAGTAGTGAAAATAACAAATAGAATATTAAATATTTTTCTAAAAAAAATTTGATAGTTATCTAGAGGTCATAAAGATTTCGCATGTGAAATTTGAAAATGTTCTAATGCATGAAAGTATTTTTAATCTTAAAATCAAAATTACTTTGTATGTTGGATAGTCAACATTCTGAAAGAAATTTTATGAGAAAAGTTTTAATTAAAAATCATATTACTTAATTTAAAAACCTGATATTTTGTGTACAAAAGCCTTGTAATGTTTACCAACAACCTGCAAAATTTTGTAAAGATATGCATTCATATTAATTGTAGTTTTGTAATCCTGTGGAATAAGCCATTGTTATCAACACAGATATGTATATATTTGAAATATATAATATTTTAGTCATTATAGTCAAGAACAAGTAGTTAGGCTACCAGAATTTCAGTTTGGAATAGTACATTTCTCATGTATAATAATGCCAAAAAACATTTTGCTCCCTTAATTTTACCATTTCAGTTCCCACATAGGCTACAGAGTTTTATTTTCAGTATTATATAAATCCCTACATTCCTCAAATTTAATTCTTTGGTATGATTATAGAAATTTATTTTTTTTCTGTCAAAATTTAATTTTTTAATCCTCAGATTATTCTGCAATACAACCTCAACTTTGATTTTGCAGTCTTCAAGAGATTTAACTTTATAAGACTTGCTGATTTTGAAATAATTTCTATCTGATACCCCTAATCTAACAAAACCTTATAAAGAAATGTGTATGCTACTGTAGCTGAATTAGTTTTATAAGCAACATAGTTTTTAAAGTATTTACCACTTCTTTAAAAGAACCTTTTTTTTTAAATAATCATCTGCATTGTTCTTTTATTTTGCATTTGACCTCATCTTGTGTTACGCTAGCCTGTTGAAATATTGATAGAATTATTAAAACAATGTTTTTCTTTTTAATTCCTTTTTCACCAATTTTTGACAAAGGTAGTTAAATAAAAAATCTCGTACACAGATGTAATAGAACAGTTTAAATGTTGCTATCAGTAGTTGTACTAAGAAAAATTATGAAATTATTTTAAAGGATGAGACACCAACTTTCAGGGAAGTAGCAATGTCGAATAAATTCAACAAAAAGTCAAGAAAAAGAAAAAAGCTGTTAGAAAAAACAAAACAAGTAGTACAGGTAAGACTGTAAATTTGAACTGAAATTTTGTGTAGTGGTGGGCTTAGTAATGAATTTAATTTACTTTTCTGTAGCAGAAAGTATTAAATATTTTTTTGTAAAGTATTTTAATTTCATTGAAATGCTACATTTTCTTTGTTTAAGTTTTTGAAATTTAAAAATATGAAAAATATCTTGATACTAGGTAAAATATGCAAAAATATTTGATACATATATTAGCCATACTTTTTGCTACTTTTAGATGCTATTTAGATGAAATGATTATATAAAATAAAGGTAGAGATTGTGCATGAACTGGAAATTATTGAGCCTCTTACAAAGGAACAATTTAAGAATCTATAACTGTTTTGCTTTATATGTAGATTCAAGCTTGAAATGATTATTTTTTTCTGATGTAGTTGAATTGTTAAATTTTTGTAATTCTAAATGAAAACTGGTTAGGAAATGATGTATACACCAGTAAACAGCATTGAAAATATATAATATATAGTGTTCATGTAGCAATAGTAGATATA
>NW_013666525.1:291817-292603 GCF_000517525.1 Limulus polyphemus | reverse complement strand
CTTCCTTTCGCTTCGTGGAGTTCGTTGATCCTTTGGGGCATCGCGGGACTCATCTCGTCATTTAGATTGTGGGATTTTCTGCCTCTCTTGCTTCAAAACTTGGAGTAGATCGCTCTTCGAAGTTGGTTTTTTTGGTTGTTTCTTGACTTGCCAGTCAAGTATGGCCCAGAGGTTTTCGATTGGGGTTCATGTCAGGAGATTGGCTCGGCCAGGGCAACTTCTGGATACCATTTTCTTCCTGCCACTTTTGGGTGTTTCTAGCAGTGTGATACGGTGCTCCATCTTCCTGGAACAATGTTGTGTTCTTGTCCACGAAACCCGAGGAATAAAGTGGCAAGAGTCCTTCTTTCAGTATTTCGAAGTATTTCGCAAAATTTATGTTGCCAATGCACTCCACTAAGCTCGATCTCCCACCAACCCAAACAGCTTCCCAAACCATCATGCTGAAACCACCATGCTTCAAAGTTGGCTGCAATCGGTTGAGACAAAACTCTTGGTGAGGCATTCTCCAGCCCCACATCCTTCCACTGTCCGAAAATTGAGCGAATCTTGATTCGTCTGAGAACAATACGGTCTTCCAAAAGTCCAGAGGCTTGGTCATCATATCACTTGCCCACTTCTTTCGTCTGACTATGTTGGTAGGTCTTAATAAAGGCTTCTATCTAGCTGCTCTGCAACGATAACTCAATCTGTGGAGAATCCACTGAAGAGATTTTGGGCTAATCCTACCATCTTTGGCCACTTCTGCAGTCGTTGATCTGGGATCTATTTCGAAGCTCCTCTTGA
>NW_013666525.1:283315-290870 GCF_000517525.1 Limulus polyphemus | reverse complement strand
GCTTCGTGGCGTTTGTTGATCCTTTGGAGCATCGTGAGAGTCATCTCGTCAATTTTAGATTGTGGGATTTTCGCCCACTCTTGCTTCAAAACTGGAGTAAATCGCTCTTTGAAGTTGGTTTTTTTGGTTGTTTCTTGACTTGCAAGAATACTTGCAAATACTTGACTTGCAAATACACACACAGCATGGTCACAAGTAAATAGACACCACCTTTTTAGAAAAAATGAAATTTTTCAGTCATATTCACATGAATTGATCTATTTATAATTTAATTAAATTTAATTGAATTGGTTTTTTTGGTTGTTTCTTGACTTGCCGGTCGAGTATGGCCCAGAGGTTTTCGATGGGGTTCATGTCAGGAGATTGGCTCGGCCAGGGCAACTTCTGGATACCATTTTCTTCCTGCCACCTTTGGGTGTTTCTAGCCGTGTGACACAGTGCTCCATCTTCCTGGAACAACATTGTGTTCTTGTCCACGAAACCCGAGGAATAAAGTGCCAAGAGTCCTTCCTCCAATATTTTGATGTATTTCGCAAAATTTATGTTGCCAACGCACTCCACTTAGCTTGATTTCCCACCAACCCAAACAGCTCCCCAAACCATCACGCTGAAACCACCATGCTTCACAATTGGCTGCAATCTGTTGAGCCAAAACTCTTGGTGAGGCATTCTCCAGACCCATATCCTTCCACTGTCCGAAAATTGAGCGAATCTTGATTTGTCTGAGAACAATACGGTCTTGCAAAAGTCCAGAGGCTTGTTCATCATATCACTTGCCCACTTCTTTCGTCTGACTATGTTGGCAGGTCTTAATAAGGGCTTCCGTCTAGCTGCTCTGCAACGATTACCCAATCTGTGGAGAATCCGTTGAACAGATTTCGGGTTCATCCCACCAACTTTGGCCACTTCTGCAGTCGTTAATCTGCGATCCATTTCGATGCTCCTCTTGACAGCCCTTTTTGTCCTTTCCGATGGACCAGGACGACCTTGACGCTTCTCAGTTGATTCCTTGCCGTGTTTCATGAACTGCACGATGATTCTGTTGACTGTCGAAAGCGGGATTCCCATATTCTGCGAAATTTGCCTCTGACTTATTCCACCATCTGCTTGACCAACTATCCTTCCTCTAACAAAATCTGACAATTCGAGAGAACTTTGAGTTCTAAGCATGTTGTAGCACAAGATAATTAGTGTGTGGACCATTTTCATTTATATAGTGCTCTGTGAACACAAATTAGTTAGCATAAATCAGTTAAATGACGAAAAATTTAGGTGTCTATTTACTTGACCACTCAGAGTACATTAGGATTAAAATTTCAGAAAATCTTATGAAAATCTGTTGGTTCTTTAACTTTTACTGTGTAAAGTCCAAATAATACTGTGAAAGATTATGTATACCAGTTTATACATATATGTATCTACACACACACACAATACGCACACAGATATATATAAATACTGAATATTAAAGAAGTCCAGTGGTAGAGTTTATTGAAATTTTGTTTCAGTGTATATAAATTCATATGGTAATATTTCAAGCCATTATTTTGCCATTTTCCAGAAATCAAAAAACAAGAAAAAAGCTCCAAATTTTAACTTTTCAGCTATTCATCTGATTCATGACCCACAAGGTGAGCTACAACTTTCACACATATATATATGGTTATGTTTTTTTTATGTTTTCTGAATAGATGGCCGAGTGTGTAATGTGCAGATCTGTTGTTCATGTCCTGTTATAAGGGTGATGGTCAAATACCATTATTCAGTCAGACTAGAGTAACACAAGAGTTGTGATGAACGTTTTTACCTTCCTTCTAGTATATCAGCTCAAAATTAAGAATAGCTAATGCAGACAACCCTTGAGTATCTTTGCATGAATATATGATAACAAACAAATAAATTGTTGAATAAAAGTAAGGAGTTCAGAAATTAAGAAGAGAAAATGAATTACAATAACATCTTTTGTTTTACATGGATCTCTTACTTAGCATGAAATTCAGATAGTCTGTAACACCTTGTTCATTCTGTTTGTTTGTTAATCATTCAACATGAATTCTTAATAGTAAGTAAACATTTGCTAAATACTTACAATAACATTAACCTAATTAATAGTTTTTTTAGGTATTTTTAAGTTTACTTACTTCAACACGAGGAAAACGTTTTGTATGGCATATTTCTATATTACTAATACATATCAACAATGTGTAGTAAACAGAGGAATGGAAGCTAAGAAAGTGTATACACACTCTTAATAAAACTACTCTCAGAATTGATAAACATTATTATTCAAGAAATCAAAATACATTAAGAAAACTGATATTTAATTTCCTTTTTTTAAGCGTGCTGTTGAAGTTTTTCTAACATTCATTTATCCATCAAAATGTCTAAATAGGTACAATGTATAGTTTCTCAGTGTACTGAGCAGTTACTACATAAAACTATTTTGGAAATAAAATAGATGACAAATAGAAGAGGGTATGTAGAAACCATGGCTTAAACAAACTGTAGTTATCTTGATGATATACTTTCCTATCACGAAAGTATTGCAATATTCGAATAGCTTGGCTGCTACAAATGTAAGGCTCTATGAGGTGTTTGAAGATCACATTCAATCATGGGTTTTATTGTATCAAAAAAGTGGCGAGTAAACTGGACATCCATATAAATAATATGCTTGTGTTTGTTTGTCAGGAACTTTTCTTGTAAATTTCTTGATCAACTGTTATGAATCTCATATTGTTTGAGGAGTCCAGATTGCATATTGGCTTTTCAATTTAGAATCAACTTACTTCTGTTTTGCTTAGTCAAACATTTCAGTGCAATGAGTATGATACACAATGGCACAGTGTCGTTGTCATCACATGACGATTGGCTTCAATTTCAACTTTTTAAGTTTTTATTTGAAAAGTATTTCACACACACACAACACTTAATCCTCATGTAATTTCCTAAAAAATTAACATTACAATAAATACAATTTGTATTAATTTATTTTGTTCTAAACTATGCATGTGCTGTTCCTTAAAACCATATGTTTATCACTGTGAACATTTATTCAAATGTTTCTGCACATTCAGCTAAGATTGCCTTCGTTACAACATTACATTTACTTTGCAATAATTTAGCTTTGGTTTGTTTCATAGATTGCTATAAACACCTTTTAGCTACTTTTTACTGTTTCAACTCATAAAACTGTGTCATTCACTGAATGCTCGTAACTATTTCATACTCTGTGCACTATTATAAATACCATTACTTTCCTTTATTGTTTATTTAAGGTATAGTTTTATTAAATAAAGTTATGTATGTGTAGTTTTATTAAATAAACTTACGTCTACATGAATTTGTTTGTCTGACTTCATAAAAGTTTTCCAAATAGACCAGGATTTATCGATTTAACACAAAATGCCTGCATGAAAACATTGCTTAAATAGAATAAGAAACATTCAAGCAAAGGGCATGAAACTAATGTAAAGGTTTTGCAGGTTGTAGTTAGTTGTAGAATATTATTTTCAGCATTTAGTATTTTTTTATTATTTTTAAAAATTTCAATAAAACATGTTTGCAGAAGCTTATAATTTTCTTTTCTTTATAGATTAGATCTTGTAATAGTAATAGATATTGTAATTGTAATAGATATTTATTACATACTTTTCCATAAACATGGATAATAATTTAATAAAGCCATATTAAAATAAACATTTTTTTTTGTGTTCAAAATGAAATTTTAACAGGATGCTCTTACTTGCAGTAATATATTTCTTTAACCTGTAGCCCAAATGTCAGAAGTCACCTATTTTGGAAAATGTATCAAATTACATTTATTATATGATGCCTTCCTCAGTAATCAAAGAAATATAAATACTGAACAATGTACTAAACAATTCTTGTTGCAGTTGCATACATACTTGCAGTCAGTAAATCAAAAGATAATTTCTAAATTGAATTATATAAAATTCATGAGATAGTTTTTCTTAATGTGAATCCCGCATCTTGAGATAATAGCAGGAAGCAGTGATAAATACCTTCAATATTCTAAATATGGTGTAACAATATAAGAAAAAAAAACATAATTTTGTAAAGGATCCATAATGAAATTTCTATTATTGTCAAACTGCTGTGAACTAAAACAAATGAAATAATTACATGTGACTGGTAATGAAGTGATGATGAATTGAAGAGGATCAGTTTGATATTTTAATTCTTGAACTTTTGCTTGAAAATATTGGTTGAATAGTATCAATTATTTCATTTCTAAGAATATTTTCAAGAACACAAGAATTAGAGAGCAATGTAACTATACAGTTTTCATGAGTTCACAGATAACTTTGTACTTTTTTAAGTTCTTTACTTATACTATATTTATTTAAGTAATACTACAATAAAACAAAGCATTGAATCTTTTGAAAATCACTTTATTCCACTCACCAGCTGGTGTATAATTTTATACAACTTGGGCTTTGTATATATATATAAGATCTGTTTCATGAGTAGTAAAGTAGGAAATCATGTATTATTGTTTCTGTTTGGGTAATAGACCAAAATGCTGTGTTACCTTACATACACTGTTTGCAATGTATATCTGTATCTTAGAATTACTCATTTTGTTAAGATTGTTTAATGGTATTTAGCTTTGCCATTAACCCTCTTGCTACAGATAGGTCAGAGTGAGCATTTCATAACCTTTTACTGCATTGTATTCAAAATATACTTAAACTACTTTATTATCATTGTATGCAAATAAACATGCATCAGTTTTCAGTTCTTAATTTTATAAGGAATATTTTTAAAAATCCTCAATCTCTCTTAGTATGAGAATTGTAACATTTGTTCTCTAGGTCTTCCCTCTTCTGTAACTATTGTGAAACTGCTGTAAACTAAAACATGAAATAATTACACGTGAAAGGAAATGAAGTGATGATGTATTGAAGAGGACAATTTCCCTAAACTATCACAATTTTTCTGGTTTTCTAACTATGTGACAAGAAAAGTTGCAAAATCATCCAAACTAGTCATTATCTTTCCCATGGGAACAAAGCCTCTACTAAGAGGGAAATTGATAATTCTCTGTTCAGAAAACAATGTTCTGTAATACGTCATTTGATAGATGAAAACCTTGGCTTTCTGTTGTTTACAGATAATATAGTATTAAATGTAAGAGAGAACTATTAATAAATATGGAACGAGGGGATGTGACCAGTATGTGTGGCAAGAGGGGTCTGATTTTCTATTTGATAGTGCTCTATAACCAAAGAAAATTGAAGGCTATAAAAATTATGGTTTGTCTGAGCAAATGAAGATTTGATAGTGAGTAATTTACATTGAATTTTTTACTTATTGGAGGGGTGGTGGATAAAATAGAGAAGAGGAGATGCCTAGAGAAAATGTGTCACGTGTCATGCTAGGGGAAATTCAGGATATTTTTAAATATTGCCTTGTAAAATTAAAAACTTAAAACTGGTATACTATTAAAATATGGATTATAAGCTAAGATTTTATGCAATACTAATTGGTATAACACTAAAAAAAAAAAGTAGATGATTAATATTTTGAATGTAAGTCACTAAAACCTCGTGACATGTGCAGTAAAGGATGCTCATCAGGATAAGGTTAATTTAAATTGTTACTGAAAAAAAAGTTAGATATATGTTTAGAAGGTCCTAGAGATTATTCAAATAAAATTTTACAATTTTCGTATGAAGAAAAGTTTTTCTAATCTTAGCATGAAAAATCACATTGCACTCGGAGCAGTCAACACTTTGACTCCATTTATTCATGTACAAGTCTTTAGTAAAGATATTTAAAAAATCTGATTCTTTGTGTACAAAAGACTTGTAATGTTTACAGAAAGCTTACCAAATTTCCTGAAGATACACAAAACATTAAAAATTATAGAATGGAAACCCTGGTGGTAACTTTAGGGTTACAAATTTGGTTGAATCAATTGAGCCTGTAGCGAGAGGGTTAATACAACATCATTTAACTTAATTTAACATAACACTTGATTTGCTCATTGTTTTTGTATTATAGGTATGGCAGAAAAATTGCTCAAGTCCTTAGAAACAATGAATGAAAGATATGAAGTAAAGCTAATGGTGATGAACCTGGTTTCACGTCTTGTTGGGACTCATGAGGTGAGAACCTTGTAAATGGTTTTGTCTTCTAACATTTGTTGTTTTCATACATGAAAATGGTAATTCTTTCTTGCATAAGTAAAGCCTAAAATAACTGAAGAATAGCTCAACAAGTGAACATGTATAAAACAAACAGCAGCATAAAATGTTATTATAAAATAAATACAAGAACAAAAATGAAAAGAATTAACAAAATAGAAGAAAAAAAATAAACTGTTAAGTTAGCTTTTGATGCAAAATGTATAAAACTAGTATCTGAAAAATGAAGAGCACTTTTGATGATGACGAGAAACCCACTTGAAGTAAAAATGTACAGCAGAGATGGTTGGTATGGGTATTAAAAACTTTAATTAAAATGAAGTACAAGAACCTTCTAGTTTCGACCTTCTTAGGTCATCTTCAGGTTGAAACATTGTTCTTGTACTTTATTTTAATTGAAGAGCACTTATGTCATTTCATAAATTAGCAATTACAATAATAATGTTTTAAACATTTAGGGAATTGTCTTTTCATTTTGTCCCTCTATATTGTGCATTCAGGTTTTCTAGAAACAGTTTGTAGATAATTGTGCTAAAATATTTTTTTTAACAAAAACATCATGGAATTTCAAACCTTCAGATTTTTTGTGCATGTGTGTTTCTTGAGCATATTCTTAGTAATATATTTCAAAGAAAGAGTCCATAACTCTCAAAACATATTTCTTTTTGGGAGTGAAAGATGTTTTTTTTTTTTAGTTTTAGATTCTTTTTTTTTGTAATACTAAACATTGTAATCTTAATCTTAATCATTGTAGTTATGTTGGTATGTTTATGATATGGATTTGTAAATTGTTTTTTGGTATTTTATAAAAGCAAATTATAATGCAAGTATTTAGTGCTACTCTTCTGCTGTACTGAACTGTAGTATATGAAGCATTCTTGTTTATAACTTTTGTTTTTAAGTGTTATTAGCCCTTTTGTACTTTCATTTTCTTTAACATTGACTAATATACTTATTAAAAACTGTTTAATCCTTTCTTTAGCTCATACTCTTGAACTTCTATCCTTTACTACAACGTTTTGTTCAACCACATCAACGAGGTCAGTGTCTTTTATCTATCATTTTTCTATTTGTAATTTTTTATAGTAATTTTTAGTAACTTTATTATGTTTTTTGAGACATGGTGTTTGGCTCATAGTAATAAGTGAATTGTTTTAGTTGTTTTTTCAGAAATCAGTTGATATAATAATATTTTTATGAATCTTATGCATGATAAAATATATGTATTTCTTGATATTTATCTATCATTGTGGTGTGTAGAGGGAGAAATGTTGAACCCATGACTCAAAATTGGCAGTGGCTATCTGACAAAAGACAGTGTGCTTTAGTGATCATCAAGGACAGTGGTTATGCTAGTCTTTAAATTATTATTATTATTATTA
>NW_013666525.1:282490-283143 GCF_000517525.1 Limulus polyphemus | reverse complement strand
CTATCATTGTGGTGTGTAGAGGGAGAAATGTTGAACCCATGACTCAAAATTGGCAGTGGCTATCTGACAAAAGACAGTGTGCTTTAGTGATCATCAAGGACAGTGGTTATGCTAGTCTTTAAATTATTATTATTATTATTTTGAAACACCCAACTTTCTAAAAAATTGTGTTTTCAACTGCAACACCAATTTTTTTCTACATAGATTATAAAAATAGTAATTTTCCAATGCAACATTATTTTAGATTAGCTAAGTTAACATGCAAAAGTACATGTAAACAGTGATGCATCAACTATCTAACACCTGAAAACTAAGCACATGTGTAATGGTATATGGGATACTAGATATCTCTAAAGCTGTACATTAAGATTTTCTAGATAGGTCATGGGTGAAAGTCCATGTCACCTCGTTTGTTGACTCGCATTCAAAATTTTATTGAACTACTATTTCATGAATTTATGACAGTAAGTTTGGTATCAAACTGTAGATTATAATTCGAATTTTAGTACTATACATTGCTCAATTTCTTAATTTAAACGTAAATATTAAAAAACACAGATAAACATCGATTTTTGTGTGTTACGTGAAATGTTGATGTAGTAATTTATTATTTTTTAGATATTTAACTGTATATATATATATATATATATATA
>NW_013666525.1:268036-282053 GCF_000517525.1 Limulus polyphemus | reverse complement strand
TATATATATATATATATATATGTTTAATGTTATGAGATTTAAGCTATTTAGTCTAAACATTTATGTTTTCGAGTTATAATTTGTATTCATTCTAGAATGAAAGAGGCATAATTTATATTTATTTCCTAATTTTTTATGGTGGTTACGAGATTGGTCAGATCTACCAAACCCATACAGAGATTCATTATGGAAAATAACAGATAAAATTTAAAGTTTTTCTTAAAAAACGTTTGATAATTATCTGGACATTATAATAATTTTGCATGTGAAATTTGAAAATTTTCTGATGCATAAAAGTGTTTTTAATCTTAAAATGAAAATTACTTTCTATGTTAGATAGGCAACATACAAAAAGTCATGAGAAAAACATTGCTTTACAAACCTTAAGACTTAATAGAACAATTTGATATTTTGCATATGAAATCATTGTGATGCTTACTGGTAATGTACCAAATTTTATTAACATTCGCTTACTAATTTAAAGGTTATAGCATGAAAACTATAACAAGCACAAAATGGTTACGAGGTCGGTCCCAGGGACTGAGCCTGTGCTGAAAGAGCTTGTGCATTGTTAAACTAGGCCAGGATTGGACAAACCTTCTGTAAAGTTTCAGTAAAATCTACTTTCTCTAATGTTTGCTATGAGCAAAGTAAATTTGATATATTATACCATGCAGAATTTTACAAACAAGGCAACCTAACTTTAGAAGATGACATTTTCATATAGCAGTAATGGATGAAACTAATACCCTCTTTTAGAAATCTGTGTTTTTATTACAGTGTGAGAAGGTTAATGGTGATAGATAGCTTCAAGCAAGACATATTTAATTTTTTTACACAATTGTAGAGAACTTGTGGGAAGATTTAAACTTTTACTCCAGTCAGAAAGTTTACAAGTTAACCTATTCTGGACAGGCTGCATAAATCATTAAAATATCAGGTTTCCTCAATGATGTATTATTTTTTATGTATTTTATAGACTTGAACCAAACTTGCACAAAATAAGATTTTGGAATGTTGTTGGTTTTCTTTTTTCTATATGCAAAACACTAGAAGGAATGCATTTTTTATTGATAGTGAAGAACCAAGATATTATGCATACATTAATTAGATTATTTACATTAAATATTTATCATGTTCTTTCTCAGGTGATGTATTTCATATGATGAAATTATTTCGTATGACTTTTCCTGCTTCTTATTTAAGTTTTGAAATTGCTTTTTGAGCTTTATGCTGAGTCTTTCAGAGATCTTATGAAGAAGAATTCAGTATGAAAGCAGAAACATCATTCTGCAAGTAAATAAGGTAGCAGGATTAGGGACATACAATATATTTTTTATGCATGAACATGAACATTATTTACAAACTTCTTTCAGATGTCACACGAATTTTACAGTATAGTGCCCAAGCTGCACATGAACAAGTGCCCCCTGATGTAAGTAAATTTATTTATTTTTTTTATTTTCTGTCTAAATCATAGTACATTTATATATAATGCCCTTTTGGTATTAGTGTATAATGCTATCAAAAGTATATAGGTTTTATTGCACTTTATTTGAACTATTTGTGGATGCTAATGCAGAGACATGGCAATTCTTAACAAGTCAATGATACAATGTTGCCATGTGAAGATTTATGGCTGGAGTAATGTAAAAACTGCTTAAGAAAAATAATTATTACAGCAAAATTGTTACAAATTGTGGTGAACCAAAGGAAACATCATTTTGAAGAAAGAAACTTTCTGAGCTCTTCATGGAAGTGATAATACTTATGCAGTAGAATATTTAGAACAGTAACTGGCTCTGAAACTGCACTTAAAACCAATTCAGAGAAATACCTTCATTGGTAAAGAGAAAACTGGAAAAACCCTCTGACACAAAGTCATTGCACTGAAGCTGGACATATCTCCTAGTATTGTTAATTAAATAATAAACAATTATTTGAATTTGATAAATACTAAGATGTCAAAAGTTTAAGAGGCACACCTTAAGCCGTGTTCTCATGAGAAAAATGGGCATTATAAATGAAAATTTGAGAACCTGTAAACTCATTTCATTTTGCAAAAACAATACTTTATACACAATAATTATGAGATAAGTATGATTGAATAAAAAATACCTAAATTATCTCACTGATATGACATTGATGGTTTAGAAAGATTGTAACTAAACTGTTCGTATGAGTAATCTTCAGTCTAACTCTTAAAATTACAGAACGTTTTTAAGAGCAGAATCACAGTTATATATCACTTATTTTTATAATACATATTCATTAGGGAAATGTGGGAAATACTTTGTCATCTTGAAAACATATAAAGGAGTTCTTGAACACAAGAAATCCTGACTTGTCAATTGTAATGTTGCATCATTATGAGATTCTGTGAGATTACAGAGATTGAATATGTTATATTAAAATTATTTTGGAGCCTCATTATTGTTGTTGAAGTCCTTATTGTGATGTCTGGTCATACTCTGACAACTGTACATCTTGACAATAGCACTGCAGCACATTTTCCATTGCAAAGTTTCTATCATAAGACTCATGTTCAAAGCACACCACTTCTCATGCATGCTGTTCATAGTCCATTTAGTGTATGAGAACAACAATTTTCCCACACCTATTTCAATAGTTTGATCTCACACAAATTGGTAGGTGCTGCATGTGGTGACTCTACTTGTATGTTTTCAAATGGAATAGCATGAATATTAATTTCATTCTCCAGTGGCTTGAGGTATGAAATAGTTGAATAGGATGTATGAACGAAAGCCTTCTTATGGTGAACGTATATTCTGTTGGCCTCATTCCTAGACAGTGATCCTTCTTGAGAATGTTTTATGCTGTGTCTTAGGGCACATACACCTTTTTCTTTGTGGATTCTAACCTGTTACAAGAGAACGCACTTTGATGGGATACAACTTGTTTCAGGTTACTTTTTGAATGGTCCTGGTGCCCTAAGTTAATCCACATTCCTTTGTTTTGTAATGCTTTTAACCCTTACAGCCCACTGTGAATATAATGGCAACTGCTTCATGGTTCTGTAAAAACTCAATTATCTTGTAAGTTTTTTAGTTATTTAATATACAATTACTTTTGGGATAAGAAGATTGTAATCAATGAATCTTTTACTAAGCTTTTGGATTTCTCTGATACAATATTTTATCCCTTTTCACAAAAAAGCTTTTTCAACTTATACTGCTCTCTATCGACGCAAATTTTTGTTTGCCACTAGCTTTGATACTGTCATTAATTTTTGCATGCTAATATGCAAGTAATTATGCAGCAACCCTCAACTAATAGGAGTGCGACACTACCCCTATCATTACTAGTGCCCTTTCTTACCTTGTAGCTGTTAATCACGTCTCGATCGGCAGTCTTATTGAATAAACATATTTTTTCTCACAGTTTGATTCACTTATCCACAAGTTTCTACTTTCTTAATTTTTCTACTTTAATTACATTGTTCTTTCCTATTTTCATTCTTTTGTGTTTTGTGAAGAGTTATGAATAATTTTATTAATCTTCTCTCCTCTTTCACTTTCGTGAGTTATGCACTTGCAGTTTCAGGTGGTTTATGACTACAACTGCTGCAGCAGAATTACCGACCAATACTCGGCTCATGAAGTGATGGCTCTAATACATCGGGAGTTGGCCAATTTCATGCAAACTAATGATTGTTCACTCTCAGTTTTCAGTGATTGGTAAGTTTTGGATTTGGACAGTCTTTTTCCCCCTTCCTGAATATGCCTCTCAGTCACGTGTCATTTCAGGAGATTTGTCCAGACCTCCTTCCCCTTTGGTGGATTTGATTATTCAGGTATGTTATGTTCTGTCCATATCTACCATTTCCTATGTTCCACTTCTGCCTTTCTCAGAGACTAGCCTTTGGACTTGCAGTGTGTGGAGTAGCTTCTCCCTTAGTTGGGATTTGACCCGGATAATTTGATTACCTTTTCCCTTATTTGTCTTACTCTGATCACCCATCTCAGGACAGGGCTGGTGGGGAGCTTTAAATTTGCCCACGTGAGGAGCTCCTTGGTGGTCAATCCATGGGTTCTGACAGTCATTTCAGTAAGTCTGGTCTTCTACTTCCATTCATCTCCCCCATTGTATCTCAATCCCATTTACTTCCCTCCTCAGGATCCTGTTTTCTGCCTGCCTGGCTGATTCATTCCAGGGGCCTTCGTTTCCATCATTCTATGGACATGTGGTTGCTTATTTGCAAGATAACCCAATCCTCCATCCTCAGTTTCTTCTTCAAGACACTGTCATGGTGGGCTGACTTGTCAAAAGTGGAGCATTTTTTTCCTCACACCAACACAATATTTGGTTCTATCTCAAGGTGTTTTTCAACTCCCTCCTCCATCAGGTCCTACCTGCTTCACTTCAGTTGTGACTATGGAATGTCTCGTATGCAACATCTCATCCTCTCCTTCTCCTATTGCGCAAGAGGTTCTCTCTCTCTTTTTTGGACCATGGGCTTCTTTCGAAGCCCTCATTCCTCTTGGTCACACTCGCATGTGTCATTGTCAGTGGTTTTGATAGGCCAATGGAGCCTTATTTGAGATCCTTTAGATGTCCCTCTTACCCTTCCCCCTCCTTTACAGACCATCTCCAAATGGTGGTTGGATCAAAACAATATTACCGTGGGTGTTTCTCTTTCTCCTTTTTGTTCAGAATGTCACCTTTTCCAGGTGCTTCTCTTTCTAGTTGGGAATGTATCTTGACACTCAGGAGGTTTCGGGGCAATGGTCTCTTTACAATTCCTCTCTCCATATCAATCTCTTGGAACTTCTTGCTGTTCATCAGGCTTTCCTTCAGTTCCTGCAGGCTCTTTGGGGCTGGTTGGTGATGGGTTCACTCTGACGTTTCTATGGACATCTTGTAAATCATCAGGCAACGTATGCTCGGTCGGCAGACCTCTGTTTGCAAACATTGGATCTTCTGTGTTAGGCCTGCTGCCATCTTATCACTTTGTTGGTATGTCATAATCCAGGTGTCCTGTCCTTGAATTTGGTCATGGATTAGTTTTCCTGTCCCAACATGATTCTGCCTGTGGAGTGGCCTTTGGATATACCCGTATTTTAGATTTTGTGTGGTCTCTGGGGTGTTCCAGACTTGGATGCTTTTGTCACTCTTCTCAATGCATCACTTTCCCAATTTTGTTTTCCTGTTCCTCATCTCTCAGTTGGGATTGGTAGGGTTGTTACCAATATGCGCATCCTCCTATTTGTCTCATCCCACATGTCCTTGCCTTACTTCAGACCACTCTGTGTAGTGTTCTGTTGGTGGCTACATATTGGCTGGCTCCCACATAGTTTCCACTGCTGCATTGGATTTTGGTGTCACCTCCCTTTCTCTTCAATTATCTCTGACATTCTTCCATCAGGAACACTCTGGAGTGCATCATTCGTTCATACCTGCACTTCATCTGCATGCTTGGCTTTGTCAGGCCCCTCTTCCAAAGGGCCAGATTTTCATTTTGGGTGTAGCTTCCTTCATTTTCCATCCTATTCATTCTTCCTCCATGGCAATTTACCTACTTATGTGGTCCATGTACCATTTTTAATATATCCTTAATATCATCCTTCCCATCCTCCACTTCTTAGTTACTCGCATACTGTCCATTTTGCCTTGGCTTTTTGAACGGGTTTTTTCATTTTCCTCTGTTATGAGTTATAGGTTGGCGTTATCTGCCACTTTTCGGTTTATTGACTTTGCTTGCATTTTCCAGTTGCCAGTCTAATCCATGTTGTTTCATTCCTTCCATGTTTTCATCCTCTCCGACATGCTTCTCTTCCTGATTCTCACCTGTCTGTGGTTTTCCTTGCTCTTTACTGTCTTCCATTGGACATTTATTTGTGTTTTTTACTTGAAATCCTTGTTCTTGCTTGCATGTGAATGTTGTCATTCTGATGTGTTTGCAATTGATATTCACTGTGTGTTTGTTTTCATAGTTCTTATGTTCTCCTCTTTCCTGACCGTTCCTTTATGCCCACAAATTCGGCTGCCCGAGAGGATATTTCTCGCTTCACACCCTTTTACTTTTCCTCTTTTTCCCATCTTTATGACTGTTTTGATTCTGCCTGCTTCCTTTGCCTGTTCAAGAATTTTCAATAGTATATGACATGTACTGCACCTCTCCTTGGTTCCTGAGTCCATTTGTTTCTTCCTTGAAATCTTCACCCCTCCCATAATTTTTTTCCCATTACTCTTCTGGGTTAAATTCACCTGGCATTTTTCTTCCCTTTCTCCTGATGATCATCACCTTTTTTCATGTTTTCTTACCATCAGATCCTTTACCTTACCATATCCCTGACTACACTTTTCCATCTTCATATGGAGGACATCATCAGTGCTGTAACTGTTTATCTGTGGGTGGTAAGTACTCCATTAATTTTCTTTTTTTTTTGCAAGAGCCTTTATTGCATATTTGGATCCCACTCTATGGCAAATGTTGTCTGACCAGGTATACTTAATATTAAATCTGCACTGTATGACCTGTGATCATATACCATGCTAGATGATTGTGACATTGAGGACCTTCCTACTTTAGAGCTGATGTACAATTCCAGATGATACCAGGTTTTGGTTGATCAACTCTATCAATGTGTCTTCTATTTATCGAAATACTATATCATAACACATCACAAGGTCAGGTTACACACACTGTTGAGATTGAGTGTTCCACAGGACTGCTCATAGATGTCCCTCACTGGCTGTTGCTTCATAAATTTGTTCCTCCCAGACCGTACACTCTGGACTAACATGGGTAAAGCAGACAGGGATTTCTGCTTATCTGTGATGATTAATGGCATTGAGGTTTTTCCTACCGTGGACTTGATGTACAATTCCAGATGCTACCAGGTGTTAGATGTAGCACTCCACCTTGTATATTATATATATATATATATATATATATATATATTGCAGATTGCTCCTCCAGCTGAGGCACCCTCCTTCCAACCATCTGTTGGATGTTAGTTCCTGCGGATCAGGTGCTGTTTGGAGCTGGACCAGCCACATAAGTCCTCATGTGTTTGGATAGCACCCCCCCTCCCTGTTACTGCAGACTGGACAAAAAATTCCCATTACTACCAAGTTTTGGACTGTAGATGCAACCCCTTAATTGTGGTTGGTCCCTCTTCTTACCATCTGATGGATGTCTGTTCCCAGTGGATTTGGTGTTGGCTGTAGCTGGACAAGACACATGAATTTCTACATGTGTAAGGCTGGGTACCCTCCTCCTACTGCGAATTGGACAACAAATTCCCAATGCCACCAGGTTTTGGACCAGAGAGGAACACCCACTTGGGCTCTCTACTTTCTACCATCTACCAGATGGCAATTTACTGGGAGATTTGGTGTTTGTTGTGTTGGAGGTGCACACATGCAGAGGTGGGTTCTTGGAACAGAATCTTCTCTTTCCTACCAGTACCCAGTACGTCAGGACCTGACGTACATTTTAAGATGCTGGCAGGTGTTGGTTGAAGTCGATTGCCCACTTACAGTCTCTTGTGTCCTAGCCCCTCTGCACCATTAATTTTGTAATTTTTTTCTTTGTGTCATTCCATGTTTTCACCCTTTTGGCAACACATTAATAAAGGGAGAAGATGTATATCTTGCTCAGAAGTGATGCAGTCTCCCACATGTGCATTCTTTTTAGTTCCTTCTCACACCCCATTGTTTTATTTTGTAATTTTTTTCTTTGTGTCATTCCATGTTTTCACCCTTTTGGCAACACATTAATAAAGGGAGAAGATGTATATCTTGCTCAGAAGTGATGCAGTCTCCCACATGTGCATTCTTTTTAGTTCCTTCTCACACCCCATTGTTTTATTTTGAGTGCTTCTCACCGGCCATCTACCAGTTTAATGTGTGATTCTAGCTTTTAGTGAGAGGAGGTAAGATATTGTATCATAAGTTAACATTTTCTTAAACTGAAATTCTGTTTTTGATAGATACTTACCTTCACTCATCTTCCCCACTTCCGGTGTGGCTTGGTGTGTTCTGACCAATCTGAAAGTGGTTAACAGCTGCAAGATTAGAGAGGGTACTAGTTACAATAAAGTTAGTGTCACACTCCTATTGGTGGAAGGTTGCTGCATAATCATTTGCATGTTAGTATGTAGAATTAAAAGGGGGTATCAAGGCTAACGGTGAGTGAAAATTTGTGCAGTTAGAGGGCAGTATGAGTCAAGAAAGTTTTTTGTGAGAGGAGGTAAGTATCTATTGGAAATACATTTTCAGTTTAGGAAAATGTTAACTTTTGAAGATAATTTCTGTTTATAAATGAATAAAAACAAGTAAGAGTAGGGGCAACTTCACATGTAGTATGGGCATGTGACATTTCACCTGCTGACACTAACAAATGCTGTGGTAAACCTTTGTCCTTGATGTGATGTTCTGAAGCATCAAGTTTTTTTTTGTTCTTTCTTTAATATGTAGTATTGCTTATTACTCAAAATAAAGACCACAGTAACAAACAGTACTATTCTCTCAATATTTTTTTCTTCATGTATTTTACCCTAAGATGCCTTTACTTTTTTTAGTTAAACTGTTTTATTATGAAAAGCGTGTGATAACTTGTAACATTAAGCCAGCTTTATGGCTGAGAGCAAACTTCAGACATGTGCCTAAGTTAACTTTGTACAGCAAGCAGCTTTTAAGAAACGTGATTTGACAACCTCAAAATAACTGAAATTTTGCCTAATATTAGAAAATGTGAAATAAAAATCATCAAAAAGATATTAAACTATTTTAATCAATATTCTAAATGATTTATTGGGATGTAAAGAAACAGTATATTGTTTTGAAGTACTCCAACCTTGCACACAAAGAGCTATTCACTTCTCAATTCAAATTTTATTTATTGCTTGCATGGCTAGAACAGCTATCACCTGTAAAAAAGTGTATTGTGTAGGTAAAATAAAAACTATTGCTCCAACAGTAAATAAACAGTAAAGTTGAATACTATTCACCAATATATAAACTTTTCAATAAATAATAGACCAGTTGCATTGGCTTCTGTGAGAGTACGTGATAAAGGTCTGATGAATCTGCCAAACGTATTTTATTTTATCATTTGTTAGAAGAAGAAAGAAACAGTTGATAACCATGGATAACAGATTATTGAGAAAAACGTAATGAGACAAGCAATACGACGTACATTTGGTGTTTGTAGATTCATAAGTTTGGGTAAATGAACACAAAATCCATATTTACTTGAAATCTATTACTTTTAATATATGTTTTGAAATTTGTTAGTATTTTACCTAGACACAATTAAACACTATATATACATAGTGAAGAAAGAAAAAAATATGACAGAAGTTGTTTATTCTTTTTTGGAAAGCTTAGTTTCGGACGAAAATTATCTGAATTTTAGAACTTTACACATGAGGGGTTAGAAATATAGCATCTTGTTTTCAAACATTTTTAATTTTCACTGTATGTTTTATATCAAATAAAACTTGAAAATCTGGAGATTGCTGCTATATATTGTTTGGAATGTGGTGATAAATACAATGTTTTTTAAAAGCAGTATTGACCCTTGTGCTTGATTTTGTTTAAAGTGTCTGTGTTTGTTGCAAAAGAAATGAGTTAAGATGCATTAGTGTTGTTATTTATAATTATGCCTGAGGGTAAGGTTGTATATAAGTAAGAAAGTAAATTTTAAACTACAGTTTTCTAACTAGTAAACTGACTTTTTGATATTTTAACTGTATGTATTAATCCATTGTAGTATTGTTTGTGATATTCTACAGCCTGTATAGTTATGTAGTTTGTTCTTTCAGTTAACTTTTTCTCTTCTAGACTTTGGAACCATTGCTTAAAACCATAGCTAATAACTTTATTACAGAAAGAAATTCATCAGAAGTAATGGCTGTAGGGTAAGTGTATGTTTCAGCTGATGATTAAAATACAAAAGCAGTAATGTTTTTTTTTATACAGTTTTTTAGAAACCATATTTTTTGGAGTTAAACCTTAACTGTTTAAGGAATTTTTAAAAAATGGCATATTTATTTAAAAATTCCTTCTTTTAATATGTACATATATATGGGTCAGAAGTGGGTGAAGCAACATGGTATGTCTGACAGGAAACATAAGAGACAATTAATAGACATCATTGTAGAAGACATTTGAATTTTGAAAAAAGAAGGGGAAATGTAAATGATTTAGTGTTTTTCTTATGATAAAATTAGAACATTCTTTTATGTATAAGATGATTGGATAACAAAAGCTTCTCTTGATTGAAGTCCATATGTTTGATATTTATATTAACAGAAGATTTGTTGAAAGCTCATTACAACAATTATTAACATGAAAAATGTGTACTAATAATGAGGGAATTAATAACTACAAAACAAAGTTAAAACTCAAACCAGTGAAGGAAATTTGAGTAATGTTTTATTGCTGATTTACTTTGAGTTTTTGGGGTTGTAAATTATCACTGCATGATGAACATATATTTCATCCTTTACAGTTGTGTCATTGTTTTTATATAATGAGCTGAAATATCATAATTAAAATCTACTAAACTTTTATTTTTATGTAATCGGTAATCAACAAAATGCCAATGTATACATATATACATTACTGAGATTTCATACATTTCTTACACATTTAATTGCAGCCTGAATGCTATCAGGGAGATTTGTGCAAGATGTCCATTGGCTATGGGTGAAGATTTACTCCAAGATCTGGTCCAGTACAAGTCTTACAAAGATAAATGTGAGATCACAATCTTTATTATGTTTAATTTTTTTTTTTCCTTTTTTAAAATCACATTACACAATATCTAAATATTAACCCTTTATGACTTACAAGGCTTAAATTGTACATCCTCAAAATACTATTTTGGCTGTAATAGGTTACAGGATAATTTTGTTTTTATGATCAGTACAATATACTGTGTAATGTAACAAGACAAGACACGGTATAATACAAATCAGCTTTTAGAAGTTTCACATAAAATTTTGAATGTGTTAGTCTCTAAATATTATATTCACAATATAATAACTGATACATACTGCAGTACATGTCAGATAAGAAGCTGCTTGAACACAATATTTATTATGTTAACTTTTATTCCTTTTTTTTATAATCACATTACACAATATCTAAATACTAACTCCTTATGACTTACAAGGCTTAAACTGTACATCCTCAAAATACTGTTTGGGCTGTAATAGGTTACAGGATAATTTTATTTTTATGATCAGTACAATATAATGTGTAACAAGACAAGACACAATATAATACAAATCAGGTTTTAGAAGTTTCACAGAAAATGTTGAATGGTTTAGTCACTAACTATTATATTTACAATATAATAATTGATACATACTGCAGTAAATGTCAAATATGAAGCTGGTTGAACATTAAATAGGTTCATGGAGTATATAAATAAATATTGAAACTAAATGGTTAGTTTCAACCTATAATACAAGTAATGGAGCTTAGTTTGCCACTGATATTTCATGACAATTTAGAAATAACATTGAAAAGTTATCAGTTAGGAAATATGTATTAGCTATTAAACTAGCACATAGAAGACATCCAAAAGTGCATAACGTATTAATAATATTACTTTGTAAATCTTATGTGAATATTAACTGAGTAAAATTTATTACTGCTTTCTTCTTGAAATACTTGCCTTTGGTTTCTGTTGTAATTCTAAATATATCTTGTGTGTGTTTGTATTCATAATATTAACATTTGTAGGATTTTAATAATGTATTTAAACTACTATCAAGATAAATTTTTTAACTTAAGAATAGTAGCTATAAAAAGTATTTTTTTTCTTCCTATTTATATGTTTCTTATTGCATTTCTGTAAAGCTGTGATGATGGCAGCTAGGTCTCTCCTTCAGCTTTATAGAAGTGTTAACCCAGGACTACTGCTGAAGAAAGACAGGGTAAACTACATATTTTAATTTTTTACCATACAATTTAACACTACAAAGTTTAAAAATATGCTTGTGAAATTATGTTTCATTATTCAGTTGTACTACACTTTTATTTTGTTCTGTTTTATTTCATGCAACCAGGGCTCATGAAAATCCGAGAAAATTGTAGATTTTCTTACAAATCTTAGAGTGTTGTGATAGACTAAAGTCATATAAAACTCCGTGAGATGGCAGTGTGCTTCACTGGCTTAGTTTTGCTAATGAGGGATGAGATTGTGGTCTTTCGACATTTGTTGGAAGACTATTATAAGTGATTTGATAATTGGAAGAGAGGTTATAATTTAAATGACTTATTGTCTTAATGTTTCTGTTATCTAATATCTTGATAGGGAAACATCAATTTATTTTAAGTGTATACCTTACATTTATGACATGATTTATATGTTAAGCATTAAAATCAAAAACTTTAAAAAAGTTTAATTTTCTTGTTGTAAATCTTACAGAACCAACAAGTGCATGTTTTCGGCTCTGCAAATATAAGTTGTAGTCTTTTGGAGTAGAAGATATAAACATTTGTTTTATATTCCATGTACAAAAAATAGATTTTTAAAAAATTACTTCAGTTCTGTCACTAATGGATGTCTTGAGTTAAGTAATGTAAGAAAAATTAAGATTGACCAGTGCATGCCCAGGTAAATGTATATCACACCAGTTTGAAGTTTTTGTATATTCATTGTGGGCAATATGTTTTTCATTTGTGAAACTTTTTTAAAGACTTAAGCAAATTCTACTAAGTATTACTCTATGTTTAAATGCTTTGTATCAAAATGTGGACATAAATGAAATAATATCTAAACAAAATTAAACATCACTAACATTAATATTTTATACCAAAAATGCATCTACTGATAATTATTAATTAGTTTATATTTGCAAAAGATTGAATTAGAAATTAGAAAAAATTCTGAAACTTGTGTGTTGGTTGTCCAGGGCCGTCCTACTGAAGCGATTAAAGAGCTGAAAGTAAGAAAATATGGAGAACTTTCAGCCCTTGATTATTTACCAGGTGCTGAAGTTTTACCAGAAGAAGGAGAGGATGAAGGTGAATCTATTTTATATTTTTTTAAAGAAAGTCAGTTTTACTATTTATAAGGCTAAACCTCATTCTGTGTAAGTAAACATAAATGAGTAAATAATTATGATCACTTCCTCTTTTATTAGAAGACGATACTAAAAACATGTGAACAAAATACAGATGATTTTTTGTCTGTTTTCCAAAATATAGCACAAATCACAATGAATTGAAAATTTTACCATGTCATTATTTTGGTAAAATAAAGTTTAAAATAAGTAACCTTTTCCCATTTGATATATATTTCAAATGGGAAATATATGATATATATTTCAAATATATATGTGATATATATTTCCAGCTGTAGCTGGAAATATTGCTTAAATTGTATTAATTCACTTTTTTGTAGTGATTAGTTTGATGGACTGCATATTGGAATGTCAAATGTTAAATCCATGTTTAATATCTCACTGAAAATGCTTCACACTTTCATTTATAGACATGTTATAAAAGCTACAGTAAATATTATTGACCAATTCAGATATTCATATAGATGGTTGGTGTTGCTTAATGGATACTTTCTCTCTAGTCAACAGTTATAACTTAGAATGGCTAGGCCCAATACTTGGGTTCTCTCACCTTACCATTTAGCTTGTCTGTTGCATAAAATTTAAAATACTAAATATCTCATTCACTTGATGAGTGCAGGTATAAGTAAAAGTATTGTTTAAATAGTATTCATTTAATTTATAATTTTTTTTTAAATATTAAAGTTGAACCTTCTTCATGTTTGAAACAATTGAAGATAGAAAGCTTGCAGCCCATTTGCTTATTTCAGAATAGAATGTTTCTGTGATTTTATTTTCTTCAAGAAGTTATCACATGATTTAAGGATAACTAGTAGGGACACTTTAATGTGATAACTTCATTACTGCATATAATTTGTGTTGTTAACTAACTCTTTTCTATTAAAATATACACCTGGAAAAAAGTTAAGCACCCCCAAATATTTTTCAGGATTGCTTATTGAAAATAA
>NW_013666525.1:260224-267099 GCF_000517525.1 Limulus polyphemus | reverse complement strand
ATCAGTAACAAGAACGTCGAATCTGAATCACTTGAAAAAAACACGGGGGTGCTTAACTTTTTTCCAGGTGTATATATTAAAATTGTAATGGACAAAAAAGAGTTTTTGAATCACATATAATATTCTTGTTATGAAAAGCTTTCAGTGATGATACTTAAGACTTGAGATTAATAAAATTATACATCATACACCTCATTAAAAAGCCAAGTGTAATTTAATCTATAAATATAATTTTGTTTATTTTTTTTAATAGATTAATAATACTGTTACATATAATCATCTTCAGTTTATTCTATATTGTATCCAACGTAACTATCAATTTATTAATATTTTTTCTTTTTAATATTGATTGAGTTAAGTTTTTTTTTCTCTCAGCTGAAATTGCAAGAAGTTTAAGTACCTAAACACTGATTGAGAAACGTTGTATTCATGTAAATTTAGTGCAAGTGAAAGAGGAAATAATATTATTGACAGACTGATAATTTTAGTTTATTAACATTCACTACATTTTATAAGAATAAAAATATCTTGTAATCACATTGATATATTTGTATGCATTTTTGAAGGTTTGGAAATAAATGAAGAAAACAAAGAAGAAGAAGACAGTGATGGTAGTTGGATTGATGTATGCCATTCTTCAGATGAAGAAGGTCTTGATGTAAGATGTTCATAAATGTTTCTAACTTGTAGTTCGCAGTCTGTACTATAGAATTTGAAGTGATAGTTCTAAGTCTAAAGGATGAAGAATCATAAATTAAGTTTGGATCTTGGGTTTAATGAGGTTGAATCATATTTATAATAAAAGTAAATATTCATTAGAGAGATCATCATACTCTTTGAGTGTATTTTGCTTGAATAAGACATACACCATCTATTACTACATTAAGCTTTTACAAAACCCATAAATCTGTAGTGTTGAGCTTTCACAAAACAAAGTGACATTTACACCCAAATAAAAGTCATTTTCTAAATGAGAATCTGTTGAATATTAACTTCAAAAGTATATATAAATTTAGTATTTTGTTTGAACATGAAAACTTTGTACTGTTTATTATGTTTCCTGTACTGATACCAAGGTTTGTAGTAATTGTTTTGATATTTATAATTTTTCTGATAATGGTAGGAAGGAATTTTTTACTGAAAAATTCATTTAGATAAAGATTATTAGCTGCAGAAGGCTATTGAGTACTGTGGAAATAAGTGTGTTTAAATACAGTTTATTTTGATAATAATGATTTATGTATTAGGAAAAAGGAGATGAAATTGAGGAAAAGTGTGCTTCTGGAAAGAGTGGTACCCCTGTGGAAGCTAAAGATAATATTAGTAAAGCAACAGACATTTCTCAGTCCCGAATTCTCAGTCAAGAAGATTTCCGAAAGCTCCATATAGCGCAGTTAGCAAAACATATAACACCAACAAAGGGCAAAAAATCTTCAGAAAAAAGAAAATCCACTGCAGTTGATGAACATGACAGTGGAATTGTTAGTTCTAGGTAAGTTAACTTACAAAAGATTGTTGATTGTTATTGAAATGTTTTGTTTATTTACATGTAGTTTGATACTAAAGATCACTGAGATTTTTGTCTCAAAATATGTTCAGTTTATTTCATTGTTTCAGAAGTTTGAATATAGTTATATATTTTATATCCATTACCATTAAATGATAAATATAAATTTTTAGTAGAAATATTTCTGGCTGTATGTAAATGAGATTTCATTATTTTGTTTCTTTAACTTATTTTACTCAGCAAATTTAGAATATAAAGTTTTTATGAAGTGTTCTCTTCAACTGTGAATATTTTTATATGCATACATCTCACCTTATCTATGGTTATTTTAGTTTTGACTAACTTTATAACTTTTGGGTTTCTATATGAAACATTAAAAATATTTGTGTTAATTTAGATCTGAATGCTTAATGTTTGTTTCTGTAAAAATTTGGTTTTTGTCAGAAAAGAACTTGTGTCACTTGGTGATATTGAGCGTATTCACAAAAGACCAAGACATGATAGAGAATCAAGACTTGCGACTGTCATGGTACGTACGCACAATGCCATAGTTTGTTTTTCACAAGTTAAACATATTTTGTAAACTGTATATTTATTGCATAGCATTTTTCATTTGTAAATTTATTTATTCCATAGTAGCAAACTTCTTACAGAAATATAGAATATGTTTTTTTTTATGATTGTTATTATTTGAGAGTGTTGCTGTCATTCACAATGGATATCATTTGCTATTGCTTTTTTTTATTGTTACAAATCTAATCTACAGAGGGGTGCTTACAATTTATGATAACAGTATAAGAATGAATGCTGAAGGATTACATCCCCTTCTTCCATCACTGATGACATTCTGTGTGGTAATCATAATTATGAACTATTCTTTGCAGTGCATCTTCCATTGTAAGAGGCTTTTGCAAAATACTTTGAGGTTAATATTTTCTCTGTCATCCTTACATGCTTTCCAAAGTCCATCATTCGTGTGCAGAGAACTGTCAAGGACCTGTTTAAGCAGCCTAAGGGTACAGGAGTCCATGATGTCTGCAAATAATAAACATGCACTTCCATTTCTGTTGACATCTTGTAGAGGAAAGATATGCTGACACAGATGTGTGGCCAGATGTTTTATCTTGATAGAGTCATAACTTGTTTACATCCAATCTGTATAAAAATGGCATTTTCCTGCAACAAGTGGTACCAGCATGTTAATCTGCTAACATACAAACTTCAACTTGACATTTTTTCAGCCCTCCAGATTTTTCTCTCTATACAGGGTTCATAGAGGTCATTGAAAACCTGGAAGTTTAACTTAGTAATTTCAAGGAATTGAAAATCTTTGAAAACCCCAATTTTCTGAGGAAAGTGCTTGAAAGGCTATGAATTTATTTGTGTTTTGGACAGTATATATCTTTTAAAATATCTAATTAATTTGATTTAAAGATCTCCCATGAAAATGATTCATGCCATCTTCATTAAAAAATATATAAAAAATTAAGTTTTATTTACATAAATATGTATTTCTGTAAATCTTTTTTATTGTGTGTGTGTGTGTATGCAACTGCTGTAAACTTGGGTCCTTGAAAATTTTCAAGGTTTATGAAAGTTCTTGAGTATTGTGTCTTAAGTTTTTTACCAACCCTGTTTATAACTGTAATCTGACCCCCCACCATAATAATGTTAAGTCTCATAGAAAACTTTTGTAGCAATCTCTTTACGATTTTGGAATGTATTACAGGTAGTGAGATATAAATTGTCTTAGTTTTGCATATTTTAAAGTAGACATATGCTTCATTTAATGGGATGACATAATCCAGTTTGCTACATATGCCAGATACTGCTCATACAATCTCCAGAAGTTAATCTTTTGTTTGGCTACATACTTAGGGAAGAGTATGTGAATACAGAGCTTGTGTTGTAATTTTAAGATTTAAATATATGCAAGTTCTTTTTTTTTCTTCTTTTTCAAATAGCTGATTAGCTAACTTTTATCACTTTCTCCAATGTACAACTGTTAGCTGGTTTTGGACTGTCCCGTTTTTTTCCCCACTGGAATCATTCCTTCTATTGCTTTACTAAAACAGTTCAACTCTAAAGATATCCTTTTCTTTGAAAAGCCAAAAATTCTTGACTTCCATACTTTTATAATCACAGAATAAAAGAAAATAGCATACAAGAGTTATATAATGTAACCTACCCAGAAGAAGTAAATTTAAACACCATCTGCATTTGTAAAATACCACATTTTAATTGAATTACAATAAGAGGGTATGTTTTTTAATCTATGCAATTACAAGTTAAGAAGATAGCCAAGGACTAGTTGATTGGATATGCAAATTGTTATCATTAGTTGTGAAAAACATTTTGTTTTTTATAGTGTTACTATTTTATAAGATAAACATATGCACATTAAAATATTGAGTTAATTTTTGAAAATTCTCAGATATATATATATATATATGTTTAAACAGTAAAAGTACTGTTTATCTGATATTTAATATTAATTTATTTATATGATGTTATATTTTAATTATATTTTTATGTTCAGTAAAAACAAATGTTTTAGCTTGTTAGTCGTAAAACAGAAGTATACCTTTTAACATCTAATAGAATGTATAAAAAGAAGTAAAATTATTGTTTTCATTTATTCTTTTCAACCCCATATATATATATATATTGTTTATTTCACTTGCAAGTACTTCAACAAATATTTAGCAAATACTTTGAAGGCATAAACTTTTTTGCTTGTTAGAGTGGCAGGGAAGGACGAGAAAAGTTTGGTAGAAAGAACACTAAAAATCCTCTTGCTGGAAAGACCCAGAAAGAACACAACAGAAATAAAGCCTTCATGATGGTTAAGTATAAAGTAAAAGGCAAAAGTAAACGTTCCTTCAGAGAGAAACAGGTACTAAGATTTTATTAATCATATTTGTTTTAGAAGTTCTCTTTTTTACTTTGCTGATAAAATATTTCCTTCTTCAGTAGAATTCTCCTTTTAGTTTTGTATATGTGACGTTTAGTTTTCTGTTATATTTGCAAATGAAGTCCTAAAAAAATTAATAGCCTAGTGTAATTTGTGCAAAATGTGTAGTTTTCAAAAAATATTAAGTATATTTGGGTAAAGTTCTTTATCTGTGGCCAAACTTATTTTGCTGGAAACAATTATCCTTAGATGGTTAGACCTGGTTCAGAGTTTATAATTCATGGCTAATTATTATGTTTCATATTACAAGAAATGTATTGTTTCAGAACTTTATATTTGGGTTAAATGTCAAATTACTCGAGGGATGATGAAGCATAAAAAATTTAATGAAATGACTTTCACATTGTATAAAATAACTCAAGAGCTGAAAATATGTTATTTATAAACTGGTTTGAAGTGTTTTAATTTTCCTTCTATTCCCCTTTTTTATAGATAGCTCTACGAAACTCGCTTTTGAAGCAACGGAAAATGAAATAAAAAAGATGTATGTACATAAGTACTGTAGAGAAAGATATTAAAAATTGAATGATTTCACTTTCCAGTATTGTTGGACAGTCTCAATTAATTGAAGTAGTATATGGTTATATATTTTGAGTATTCAAATGTAGTGTTGTATAGTTACCAAAATCATAAAATATAGTAAAACAGTTAATTTTTCTATATAGTAGGTATAATACAGCTTCTATTAATGCCAGAAAACATTTATGCAAAAAAGAAAACTAGTTTTTTATAAATTTTACACACAAGAAAAAAAGTATATCTGTTCTGTGAATTATAGTAATAATAAATATCTCAAGATTTTAAATATTGCCTTAGATGGAGATTCACAACTTATCTATTACAGAAACAAGCAGAAATGTTGCCCTATGGGCAGCTGTTATGCTAGTAATTTCCAATCATAGTATTCATAACTCATTCATAAATATTGTAAAAAGTGAACATTTTCTTAAAAAATTATTTTTTTCTGGGAAGTACTGCATGGGAAAAAGAGTTCAGATTGTGCTCTTTAGTCATATGCAACTCATTGCATCAAAATGATTCAATGTACAGAGCTCAAAAATGTTAATAAATTTTACTGATACAATAAACTGTAGTGTTTTTATATATTAAAAGTGGTATCGTGTAGTGAAAAAATAATAGTTTCTCAGTACTACATTTAAAAATTACATAAATAAAGATATAATTAAACCCTCATGTACAGTCCTAGTGAAAGTAGTGTTCTTGTGAAGAGGGTACTTTTATTTAAAATTATGTTCTGTTATAAAGAAATGATTATTATTTATACATACATATACATACCACAGTTATTTTTCTAATTGTCTGAATCTTGTACACACAAATTATGAAATTTGTTATGGAATTTTGTTTGTGGTGCCATTTAATAGATGGTGCAGAAGTTTTGGTTACATATATAGATAGTGACATACTTGCTACATCCATTATAGTAAGATGTAATACTGGGCATAAACAGATGGTACAATTAACAAGCTTTTATTTCATCCGGTGCTTGTAAAACTGTAACTTGTATAAGGTGCAAACAATGACTGAAAACCAGTTACAGCCAATAAAATCATATCTAAACATTTAATAGTATAAAGTTGAACAACATTTATTTTAATTCTATAAATAAAAGATTCATTAACAACAAATCTCCAAGTCAAGCAGACCAAGTACAGTATTCCACTTTAGAGAGGTATACGTCCAGTATGTCTAGACTTGTTTGCAAATTTTATGAAATACATATGATAATATGAGGAATCCAAAGGTATTCATCAACATAAAAACTGAAAAGAACTGGAGGAGATGCAAAGATTTTCTTTTTGGTTGATGGAGAACTAAACTTTTCCATAGGTAATGGTGTTATTGTAATATGATATCTGTAAAGATTCTTGCAAAGCTGTTAGTTATTGAGAACTGTAAGAACAAGTAGAAGGTTTTTTTGTCAAGATTGCACATATCTCAGAGTACCGATTTTAAAAGCATCAGGTTCAAGGCTTATTTGGAAGTGTAAGGTAGCAAAATGCTTGACATGCTATCAGTGTAGCAGATGTGGATGCAATTAGGACAGGATACCAGTTATAGAGAAAGCAAGCCATAAAAGAAGCCAGAGAAGAATTTCTGTTGATGCTAATAAAAATGTCAAATTGTTAAAAAGAAGCATGTCTATCTAAAGATTGGGTTTATTGGGACCACTATATCTGTAGAAAAAGCCATAGGAAAAGATGTTGTAGATCAAGGCCTAAGATCCCTATATTTTATTCCAACTTTCTCGATCTTGTGTGGATCATATTATGTTAACAGAAAATACACAATTGGTCGGGCTGATCCAGATATTTATCTATATATATAAAAGAGGAAGTTTGTTTATTTTGTTCGCTATAGGAAACCAAATGG
>NW_013666525.1:256621-259286 GCF_000517525.1 Limulus polyphemus | reverse complement strand
ATATATAAAACTTGGATAAATAGGGCAATATTTGGGATGCGATTCATGCCGAATCATTGAAGTTATTCTATGCAAATATCTATCTTGTGATGTGTAATTGCAGTGAATATATTATTAAATGACATTAGCCAGTTCTTGTGATGTGTAATTGCAGTGAATATATTATTAAATGACATTAGCCAGTTCTTGTGATATGTAATTGCAATGAATATATTATTAAATGACATTAGCCAGTTCTTGTGATATGTAATTGCAGTGAATATATTATTAAATGACATTAGCCAGTTCTTGTGATGTGTAATTGCAGTGAATATATTATTAAATGGATCACAAGAACTGGCTAATGTGTAATTGCAGTGAATATATTATTAAATGACATTAGCCAGTTCTTGTGATATGTAATTGCAGTGAATATATTATTAAATGACATTAGCCAGTTCTTGTGATGTGTAATTGCAGTGAATATATTATTAAATGGCATTAGCCAGTCAGTCCAAATACACATTTTTGGATCACTAAAGTAAAGTAAATGATTTCCGAGAATTGAGTAAATGTTTTGTCCATAAAATATACTGATTCTAGGACACTATTCTTACTAGCGATTGTTTTGGAATCGTAGTTATTAAATCTTAAAATTTCAGTGTCTTGAAACTACCGTTCATATTACATGATTCTATTTATCTATACACTTGAATACGAAATAACGACCTATTTACAACCTGTAGTACTATAATAGTTATAAAATTGTACTACTTTACGATTTGAATATATTAACTGAGAAGAAAAAAAAAACACAAATCAGATACTCAGCGTAGGCTACTTCCACTAATCAGTTTACCAAACCGTTAAAGTGGATGACACTCTTTAATTTACCGTTTCAATACAGTTCTCGTGTTGGTGTGTGAATATCAACTTTTACCTCCTCTCTTGTACATAAATCACATTGTATACATATCCAGTGACAAAAAGCAATGAAATTATTTTTATATTTGTAAAATAAGAATATTTAAAGATTATTTAATAGATTGAAAATAAAGTTCATGTAATGTCCAGTTGGCATTGTCCACTAAGCCCAGTCCAGAGAAGTGTTTCAGCCTATGACACATACGGGAACAATAAGTCTTTGCGTATTTTTTCCTTTTTAATTAGATTTGGCCCGTCATGGCCAGGTGGTTAGGAAGCTCGACTCACAATCTGAGAGTTGCGGGTTCGAGTCCCCGTCACACCAAACATGCTCGCCCTTTCAGCCGTGGGGGCGTTATAATGTTGCAGTCAATCCCACTATTCGTTGGTAAAAGTTGGCGGTAGGTGGTAATGACTAGCTGCCTTCCCTCTAGTCTTACACTGCTAAATTAGGGACGGCTAGCGCAGATAGCCCTCTTGTAGCTTTGCGCGAAATTAAAAAATAAACAAACAAATAATTAGATTTTCGAATTCGATGACGAGGAACCCACTTTGAGACTAATAATGGCTGGAGACGGCTTGAATGGGTAATGAAGAAAAACTTTAATATAAGTTTAACATAACAGCAAATGTACAACGTTTCGACAAGGTTTTGTCATCATCAGATTTGTAGAATTCTCTTAAGTTGCGCAATGGTCTTGTAGTAAAAATAATTTACAGAAAAACAATATTTTGTTTCGGATCATAAATGGATTCGTAAATGAGAATTTTTCGGAAAAGTTCTTCTCACCAAGCATATTTCCTACTTCTGAATATAAAATATTAATTTTTATTATTGTGTGACTTGAATTATGGCTATAGAAAATTTTAAATATAAAAGTACTAAATATTGTAAGTGAAATATAGAAAAAATAAATATACTTACAGAAAGTATAATGCTGGATTATGTAATCCTAGGCTGATGGCTCGTGAAAGTAATAACGAACTTTATTTTTTTTTAGTGTAACCGGATTTTCCGAAACTATAGAAGATATATAAACTTCATTTATTCGGTAGAAGAATAAAATATTAAATATAAAGACTATAGCACTAGACGATGTAACACTAGGCCGATGGCTCGAAAAATTAATAACTAACTTTCTTGTTCACTTTTTTCTATGTACCCGGATTTTCTGAAGCTATAGAAGATATATAAATTTCATTTAGTCGACAGTTCCAATTGGAAATTTCCAATAACTTATTTTTTCAATTTACAAAATTAAAAAAAATCTTATAAAATTACTTTTTTTTAAGTGACGTTGATTTACTCATGGAAATATACACATTGTTAATGTATTTGTTAATAAGGAAGTGGAGAGAAAACTTAAGACACGGTCATCACATCATATATACTTTTAAACATGAAAGCTCCAGAAATATTAGCGAATATTCTACCTAAATTTATATTTATGTACAACTTTTTTGTTTGTTTGTTTGAACTTATGCACAAAGCTACACAATGGGCTATCTGTGCTCTGCCCACCACGGGTATCGAAACCCGGTTTCTAGCGTTGTAAGTCCGCGGACACTATTTAGAAAACGTAAATATATTCTCAGCGTGGTCACAAGTAAATAGACACCACCTTTTCATAAAAAAATGAAATTTTTCAGTCATATTCACATGATTTAATGTATATATAATTTAATTAATATCTAGTAGATCTTCCTTTCGCTTCGTGTAGTTCGTTGATCCTTTGGGGCATCGTGAGAATCATCTCGTCAA
>NW_013666525.1:243982-255621 GCF_000517525.1 Limulus polyphemus | reverse complement strand
GCTCTGTGAACACAAATTAGTTAGCATAAATCAGTTAAATGACGAAAAATTGGGTGTCTATTTACTTGTGACCACTCAGTGTATATACTTGCGTACTTGGTTAAAACCTATACCTAAGTCATTAGCCCTTTGGACCTAACATAATGACATGAATTCAATGTACTTCAGTTGCTCAGCCTGAAGGCTAAAAACTGGGTTTTGATACCCGCACAACACAGATAGTCAATTATGCAGCTTTGTGCTTAACAAGCAAAATATATTTTGTGATTTTATGATAACGTCTTTTTATTCATTCTTTTTGCACTAGATGATGCCTATCTATCTTGCTACAGTGTTGTTTTAATTAACTTGTAACTTCTTACATAAATCAATTTGAACTGAAATTTTAATCTTTACTAGAATACGCTAAGTATGTTTTAATGTACAGGGTATTACAAACTTTAAAAACGACAATACAGTAACATTTTAGGGCTAATAATTTGTGGTGAATGAATGGCACACGCACGCAGATTTTTACCATAATAAATGTAGTCATGTATAGTACGTGAGCGTTCACTAAATACGTCATTAACAAACATGACGAAAGAGAATGCTATATATGTGCGTCGTGGGCTGAATGTGCGTCGTGGGCTGAGCAGGATGAAGGAGCTTATTCTAATACAAAGATAGTATCGTAGAATGTATGGAAAATGATCTACCAGTAAATAATTCTATAAAGAAGTGGTGCCGACAGTTTCAAGAGTCGGGGATCATTTTACTCAAGAAAGGAACCACGCCAGACATCATTCGTGTGGGTTTTTTTCCCCACTTGGTTTGTGCAAAGGATATCGTCTGCAGGACAAAGGTGACTGATATGGAACATTACTTGAACGGATCGCCGATACGATAGCTACTGTGACGTCAGATATGCTGGACAACATCTGGATGGAAATCAAATATTGGTTCGAGATCTTGAGGACCACAAACAGAGTACATGTAGAGGTGAAATGATGGCGAATGATGTGTGGCAAAAAAACTGCATACATGGAAATCAAATATTGGTTCGAGATCTTGAGGACCACAAACAGAGTACATGTAGAGGTGAATTGATGGCGAATGATGTGTGGCAAAAAAACTGCATACATGTGATCGTCATCCACCAGAAACCATAAGTTCGTAACTGTGAATAATTATCTTGTCGTGGTTTAAGTTTGTAATACGTCATATCAATTTCGGACACCTTATAATACAAGTCTTTGCTAAAGTAATGACAAGAACAAAGCTACTACAGGGCTATCTACGCTAGCTGTCCTTAATTTTGAAGTGATAGACTAGAGTGAAGGCATCTAGTCAACACCTGTTTCCCCCAACTCTTTTGATACTTTTTATCGATGAACCATGGGATTGACCCTCACTTATAACGCTCCCACAGTTGAAAGGTCAAGCATGTTCGGCGATAGGTTTCGATCCCGCGACCCGCAATTCGCGAACTGAGCGCCCTAACCATCAGGCTATCCCAGGCTTCATCTGTGGCAAGGCGGACGTGGTGTAGTAGTCAGTGTGTCAAACTGGAGGCCGAAAAGTCCTGGTTAGAGCTGCGATATGCCGCTGAACACGCCCTGTACTTTCATTCATGGGGGCATTATAATTGTGACAGCAAATACTGTTATTTGTTTAAGGGAAGTGGCTTAGGCGGGGAGTTGCTGCTAACTGGTTGCCTTCCCTAAGGTTAGTAGCTCTAAATTGGGGATGGCTATGCCCGAACCTCGGGGTTCTATACTTTACTGTTTAACCTATGTGTTGTGAAAGATATTCAGGTTGAATATATTGAATTAATTTGTGAGTTGTATTAAAGGCGACAAGTGTATAGTAACATGGAGTTTTGTCAGCGGTTCAGAGAAATATTGCGTAATAAGGATTAAATGGTAAAAGTTAGAAACATCTGATGAATATCATTACTGTGCATCAAAGCTGTATGTGTCTTAGAATAATAATAATGATCGGTTTTAAATATGCACGAAGAAGTGATAATGTAAAATTGATATCATAATGATGTGTAAATATTAACTAAAACATTTCAATGCAGAAGTGGTATTTTGTAGATAAATGGTTTTTCAAAATTATTATATTTTACCATATAGTTAATTAAGAAATATTATAAACCAAAATAAATATATGTTCCGAATAAAAACAATTTTATCGATCTAGCAGTTCTCACATGTACATATACAGCACATTTAATATATAAATTTTCATATCGTATTGGGAGTGACAACATCGCTTTAAAGGTTATGTCTCTGTATGAATACGGATCCATTGATCAACCATCCGCGAAAATTCTTTCGACATCAATATGCTATCTACGAATCAAAATGTCATTTTTACACCGATTATTATAACTGCACAAAGTAAAAGCAGATCTTAAAGAAAAAACAAATGGCATATGTAATGTGCGCGCGTGTGTGTTTTTGAGTGAAAATAATATGACTGTCTTCTAATATACTTGTTTAAAATGAAACATGTTTTAATCTTTTGCTTTATTTTTTATTGTTAAGTGCAAATCTTCACAACGTGCTATTTGCGCTGTGCTTATATTTTAGTCATTATTATTACCGCTATTCCAGAATCAGTATATAATATTTTATCTTGAAGAACTGTAAGTTTTTTTTTCTGGAGCTTGATTAATTTGGCCTTCACAATCCTCACTCATAATACCCAGATTAAACCTGAATGTGATACATCTAAAATATGAAATATTATTATAATTTTGCTCGCATTGACAGAATATGGTATGAAATTAACATGATATGTACTTATATTGACACTGCCTTTTGTCACGTGTGAAATATTAACAATAACCCTTACAACAACCAGTTGATATTATCAGGATGTATCAGCTCTTGATGTAACTAATTTAAACATTAGCATTTTTTTTACTATGTATGATGTTTTTACCTCACGAGTTATCAACCTTGATGTAACTAATTTAAACATTAGCATTTTTTTACTATGTATGATGTTTTTACCTCACGAGTTATCTATGTAGATCAGGTATACTACTGTTTCAGATATATCCGGTTTACATATATTGTAAATTCAACTTTAACGGTTATATGTATATCTTTCTTTCGTCTGCCAACTAATTTATGAATAATTTAGATCAAGTTTTTTTTTCTTTCAGCAATGTTTGTCTTTTTGACTTTAGATTTTATAATAATTTGAATTATCGAGAGTTTGTGTTTAATGTTGGGATCAGGTAGTGTACAATTAGTTTTGAAGTGACGTTATATGTATATCGTAAATATTCTGAATTAATAAAACTGTTATTTCTTTTTGTGTCAAAACTAAAACGTTTTAAACCATTTTTCTCGTGCATTGCTAGTTCACTTTCTCTGCTTTGTTACAAAATAAGAGAGAAAGTTATTAAAATTTTACAATCCTGGACAAAGAAAGATATTTAAATAACACATCGTGCTTGTTTTTCATGCACAGAAAATCTATATTTTTGAATTTTGTTGCATAATTATCCCTTAAAATTGTGTAATATAGACCTTATTTAAAAATATTTCACTCAAATGACGCTTATACGTGTCTTATGAAAAAATTACAGGTATAAGGCTGTCATTACCAAAGCACACCCCCGTTCTCTTCATTTTTCTATAATCCATCTAAGCGCCTGTTCCAGCAGTTCGATTGTACAGAAATCCAAAGGCGACTTGACTATATCGAATAGCATGTATGTTCGTTTTCTTCTCCAACTGCTTAAAGTTGAACGGATATGTTATGGAAGCAGCTTGTGTAAGTGTGAAATCACTTGTGTTACTTTTCCAGATGGAGATCCTTCGTGATTATATTATACTGTTGCCTGGGATACGAGGACTGTGTTTGCCACTTACATTTGTGTTCATGGTTTCTCAACTGCTAAAAGACGCCGCACTTACAACGGATGTGGTAAGACTTGTTGCAGGTCTCTTTTTTTAATAGTCCGGGTTCCACAACTTGATCCATATTCCTTTGTTTTCCAGCACCATCGAAAGCAAGGGATATCCTTGTCTTGAAAATTCTAAATCCGTTATCTGAACAGATCTTTATGATCTGAGTTTATGAATATTTTGCATCAAAGAGGCTGTTACATACTCTTCCCCAAAACACTAATTTTCGATGGCATTACACTTTCCACGAAAAGACAAACAATGTGAAATCAAAATGTTTTTCTGATACATCTGCACCACCGCATCTTTGTATCAGCTATGGTTATCACGTGGCTTGCTGATATGCATATTCCAAATGTTTTAATATAAAGTACTCAACCTTCTGTACAATTCATCTGCTAATTCCATGCAATCTAGAAGCAGCTTTAGAGCAGAATAGTTAATGTGGCAGCTCGCCTTTATATGGTATGCTGCCTTCTGGGCGGTTATACTTTAATTATGAGTTTAATTGAATGTGTTATTGTAGCATAATGGCATGATGTAAGGAATTCCTTTAGAGTGATTGTCAGAGAATATCAATATGTATTTAGATAGAAGTCTTAAAGTAATGTTTTAAAGTTATAATGGAATGTTAAACACAAGTTTGGTAGGGTTATAATAATATCATTTTATTGATTATTGTGTACCGTTATATTGAAAAGGTTATTATGTCTTTCTAAGTTCTTAGGATTTAAGTGTAGAGAGATACTACAAAATTCGACTGTTCGTATTTGACATAGAACTGTTTTTAAGATTGGTGTTTTTTTGTTTTTTTTGTGTTGTCCAAATACAGCAGTTAGGTAATTCGCTTTATCATTAATAACATAAGATGGCTAGTTAATTGCTGAATTGTTACTGACTGCTTAACATTTAGTGCCATCCACCTGATTTAACAGATGGCTGTGGAGAATAAAAAGTTCCTCACAAATCTAGACGATTTGCTGAACATCCTTTGCTCATTCTGATGTATCTTCTGCATGTAAACATGTAAACTTTGTTTATTTATTTTTTCATGTGCATATTAAATTAAAAATTCTTTTTTTCTTGCTAGTTCTTGCAATCTGTTTGTGATTGGTTAGCTTTAGGAAGAAGTGGACCGTGAGTGCTTTCAGAGAGATTAGCTTGAAAAGGTCTTGCGGTAAAGAGTTACGTTTTCATAAGATTTTTTTTATTATACATGTTGACTGCGTTGGCACATCTTGATTTTAGTTTCAAACTAGTTTTAGTTTTTTTTAACCATAATTTCGTCTTTACAACCTGAAGACATTTAAGATTAATGTTCAACATAAAATAAAACAGTACTTAGTTATTGTTCATATAGTTTTTTGTTTCTTTTCTTCTACACTTGTTCTTATGTCAATATTCTATCCAATCAAACCATCGAACCTTTCGATAGGCGGGATAGTTTGTTAATATTTGTTATTAAACACAAAGCTACATAATAGGCTATCTGTGCCTATTACCTACCGCGGGCATCGAAACCCGAGTTTAGCGTTGTAAGCCTTCAGACTTCTCGCTGAGGTACCGGGAAGTAATTTTCTTATGCGCTATTAGTTTTCTAAACCACAAATACTACAATACCACATTAGTTTTCTAAACCACAAATACTACAATACCACATTAGTTTTCTAAACCACAAATACTACAATACCACATTAGTTTTCTAAACCACAAATACTACAATACCACATTAGTTTTCTAAACCACAAATACTACAATACCACATTAGTTTTCTAAACCACAAATACTACAATACCACATCAGTTTTCTAAACCACAAATACTACAATATCACATTAGTTTTCTAAACCACAAATACTACAATATCACATTAGATTTCTAAACCACAAATACTACAATACCACATTAGATTTCTAAACCACAAATACTACAATATCACATTAGTTTTCTAAACCACAAATACTACAATACCACAAGAAAATACGGATCATTCGTGTGCAAAATAAGGTCATTGTGCTTTTATTTTAAACAAGGGTCTATTATTCATGAAGACACCCCAGTGGCTCTGCGGTAAGTTTGTAGGCTTATAATGCTAAAAGTGAGACTTTGATATTCGCAGTGGACAGATAGCCCATTGTGTAGCATTGTGTTAAAAAAAACAAAACAATTATTCATGAAATATTTTATGATTTTATCAGAATATGACTTCACAATAATATTTGTGTTGTGCATTATTACCCCCTCTCAAAAACAAAACAGAAATATTTAACACGGGTTAGATTGCAGTAAGGAACTGCTCCTATCAAAAGACATAAGTGATAGGCCTATTATATTTTCTATAACTGCATTTTTTATTTAGTTTCTCGGGGATTTTCAATAATTAGAAGAGTGTATAATAATAGTATTCCAAACACATTATGTTCGCCTTATCCGTTATCGAAGACGCGTTTCGCTCAATCCAGAGATCATCAGGCCAGCTGGGAAACAAGAAATAAAGTAGTGGTCGGAATTAGAAAATCCCTAATGGACTAGAAAGCGAAACATTATATTTATTAGTAAGTTTCACACTATTTGACAACAAAAAGAGTATTGCAGTATTTTCTATCTAAATGTGATACTGTTTATAGAATTCAGACTATTTAGAGAGAAATTAGGTTAACAAGCGAGTTATTTCAAAGTACTACAATAAATACAGAAAGTAACAAACCATTAAATATATAAAAGTCATTAAATAATTCTTTGAAATGGAAATGATTTATTTTAAGTAGTTAAATGGGATGTGGTTTCTTATTTACGTTTTACACAATAAGCCTCTTTCAGTTCCGTTTATTCTTTACCTCGTTATTTTTAGGTCTTTTAAGAAGGTTTGAAGAAGAGAGAGAGAGAGAATAGAGTTATGCTAACATTTCAATCATGGCCAGGTGGTTAGGTTAGGGTTAGTTTATATTATCCATCCTACCAAACAGGCTCGCCCTTTCAGCCGTGGGAGCGTTATAATGTGACGTTCAATCCTACTATTCGTTGGTAAAAGAGTAGCCCAAGACTTGGCGGTGGGTGGCGATGATTTTCATCGCTAAATTAGGGACGGCTAGTGCAGATAGCCCTCGTGTAGCTTTGCACGAAATAACAAAAAAAACAAACAAAACAAACCAAACATTTCAATGCAAAATAAATCTAAAGGAAAAGTTGAGAAACTAAAACCATCTAGGAAATAATGTTTTTACTTATCTAGGTTCATATAGGTTTTATTGGTGTATTAATACCACGTAGAAAGTATTCTTATCTTAAAAAACAATTTACCCTGTCTTACATAACAATGATCATGTTAAATATATCAGTTTTAGTGTAATCTTACCCCTTTTAAAGAATATTTCTTCTTTTGTTTAAATGCACCATGATTCAATAGAATTACATTTATTATATATTATAGCTTTTTAATGTTTTTATAGCGTACAAACGTTTATTCAAAAATTTCATGAAACTTCTATTTTCATGTATAAAAAATGCAGCAAGAAATATACGTCAATAAAGGAAAGTTTTTGATGTCTTAGTTAGGGAAGGAGCAGACATTTCTTTTCAAAATTCCCGCTCTTCATAAAATATTAAATTCTAAATCACTGTGCTTCATTTCGATCGACGCGACTTACGAGAACTAGTCAGATTAAATGAAAAACAATGCAAGCAAAACGAGAACAACGGACCATCAAAAGTTTATATTGTAATGTTGAAGAGAGCCGTGTCGTACCCGTTCATTAACCATGAGATGAATTCCGGTGATGTAATTCTTCACTTTCGACTTTATGGCTTCAACCATGCTGATCTAAAAGGCGATAAAACACATTTAGTCGATGAGAGCAAATATGAGGAAAACTTCAGTTCTATTTCGAGACATTAACTTTGTTTCAGTTATAGGCAAGATAAATAGTCCTTTTTATTATTAATTATTGACAGTTTTACAAAAGCAGTATCTCGGTGATTACTTTTAATTGTTTCTAATGGTAAAATATACGTTTGGTGTTGTTTAACAAATTTGAAGAAGTAGTTATTGTCTAATATGCATATCAAACAATTGGTTGTAATTAATTCAATCATTGTAGTCCCCCGGTGGACAGCGATAAGTCTACGGATTTACAACGCTAAAATCAGGGGTTCGAATCCCCTTGGTGGACACAGCAGATAACCCGATGTGGCTTTGCTATAAGAATAACACAAAAACACAATCATGGTAGATCGTAATTTGACTATCGTACAATGACGAAGAGTGCGCACTGTCGATAATCAAAGAACCCTGCAGTTCTTTTTAGTACTTCCATTTTTTACTACTTAAAAGTCACAAACTTTTTTACTGAATTAAAATATAATGTACCAAAAAAGAAAGGTGTTTGTTTATGTTCTCAGATGTATTCTGTATTAGTTATAAAAGAACGACAAAAAATTACAAAAACAACAACATTATATTTGATTAATAAGAAAAAATGTAAATGTAAAGTACAAACTGTTTTATTTGTTTTTGAAGATTAATATTTTTCGTAAAATAATTTGTTTAAAGGCTTTGACTCAGAGATAGTTTAATGCATATGTTTAAGTTTCATTATTAATATATGTAGCTATGTAAACAAATATTTTGAATTCCTGAAGCATAAAAGATAAGATGTGCTCTTGAAAAATTAAATCCATTATGAAAATTAATTAAAATGTTAAAATTGAAATGCAGATCACGTTTTCCGTTACATTTTGAAACGAATATTCATTATCTGTGAATTAAATTCACTTGAACAAAATTGTTGAATAAATAAACTTATCCTAGAGGAAGTTAAACTTTGGGATCGAGTTAATAATTCACCTTCCAGTCAAGTGTCAGTTTCATACTGAACAATTTACAAAGTGGAAATAATTAACGCGAAATTGAAGCATCGCAGATGATTTGAGCTTCTCGTTAAAATGAACTTCGAACGATTCTGGATGTACTCCAAATATGGAGCAAATCTGTCGAGATATTGAAAACAATCGTGGTTAATGAATTAACTATTTACAAAGAATGTTACAACTGGACTTCGATTGTAAGGAGCTTCTAATATATTTAGTTTTATTACTTTTGTTTTTGCTGTCTTACTTGTTGATATAGATATTTGAAGTGATTTTAAAATACTCGTATATGTACTTTCTAGCATTTACGATAAGAATACTTTGCAGTTAATTAATTGAGGGATCTGTAAATGAATAAGTCATTGCAACGGATACTTGTCAAGACATTCCCTAAATTTGATACATTATTGTCATTTTCTTGCATTTTTACATAAACATTTAAATATCACATACATTTTAATGCAGTACTCAGAAACCCCTAAAAGTTTTGTATAATTTCGTTTACATCGTGGTCATTGTGATTAGTTGTGTTTTTATTTTAATGAGTTTAGCTGAAACTTATATCTCTAACACATTGCTGTTGTATTATATCTATGACTTATATATTTTAAGAAATTCCCTATTCTATTTTTTTCCTATTTACATAGAAACCTTGTCGGCTTTGTTTTACCTTGCACTTACAGATTCTATCTCTAATTGGATAGTTTTCTGTGGATTAATATGACATGTTGGTTGTGTAATGTTATTCTAATGATTGTGGCTGTGATTACATTATCAATTATGAACTTTCAAAACCATATTTCATTTTTTAGGGGGTTTATTTTTGTTTTTGTAATATAAACAATAGTTGCTTCCATCTTAAAAATGTAACAGCAGTCTAACAGGTCTACAATGTTCTCCAGCACCAGTCCACCAATTAGAATGTAGAAGTGTCCTGCTACATTATGTAAGGTTAATTCGTTTTGTGACGATTTGGACAAACACTACAATTTTATATTTATAAATTTATTTTCACATGTTATAACACTTTTTTGTGAGCTTTAAAGAAAAACAGGATTTATTTAAGACATGATGATCGCCGTTTGCACATGCTCACTTCAACTTCTATGATAAAAAGGAAGGGATGCCCTTTTCGATACAAATACAGTTTACTATGTATTTGGTTTGACAGTACTGTTTTCTTATGGGAATTGTGTAAAATATAACAATGCCAATCATTTTTAGGAATTTATTATAAGAGTTCGCGTGTAAAGCACTGGTATAAAGAAAAAATACAATACACAAACTTGAGTCATACATTAATTTCTGAAGGAAAAAAACCTATATTCAATTCCTGTGCCTAAAATGTTACTTTATGATATTTTCCCCCCATTAAAAAGACTACTTGTTGCATTACTCTTCCTGCGGTTTAAGAAGTGACTTAATGTATAGGTCAATCTCAGTTTAACTTTTGATTTTGAGTTTAGATATTACATTACGATAAACATTAAGTTTTTTTTTCTTTTGTGTAAATCATTTGTTTTACCTTTCAATATCACAATTAAAACAAATCTGATGATTGAGAATAAATCATCATAAATCGTGTTTCTTTCACAGTGGCAGACATAAAATACAAAAAAGTAATAATAAATTTCTTTGTTATTATTTTTACTCCGTACATCAAATTATATGAAATTGTCAATATGTTTTTATTTAAATGAAAAGTCTTTGTATGTATATGCATTTTGGAGTTATTTTTATATCAAGTGCGATATATATGTATGCAGTTCTTGGAAGCTCTGATATCGGAATGCATGTATAGTTTCATTAATGACTTCTTGTAAGTTAACCAACCTGGTTGAAATAATTCATGTTCAAATTCTCGTTGACATAAGTAATCTTACCTGCCAAGTAAGAAATAATTTATTGCAAAATAAAAAGAGAGAGAGAGCAAACACACGCACCAGTTCTTTCTGTGCTACACTTGCTTCGGTTATACCAGCGCATATTTCCTAGCGGAATTATATATATATTTCATTCTAAGTTTAGACGGAAAACAAAATCAAAAATGTGAAAAACAAAATCTGAGGCGGTGTACAAATTGTATTCTCGAAACAGTGTGCGTTAAAGGTTTGTACTTTAATCAACAAACTGCGAACGACATTTTGTGAATGAAGGATGCAATAATACTTACACAAATGTGAAATCTGATCTGTTGTTTTTATCATAAAAGCCAGCCAGTCACCTGAACAGCTTACCGATTTTTAATATTGTTACACAAATGTGCCAGCTAGAAATTACATGCAGTATATATCTATATAAAATACAAACTCTATTTTGGATGTTCGCATGTTTGATTTGACCAGAACAAAATTACTGATAAACAAACATTAAAATAGCCAGCACTGGAAAAATTGAGTAACTTAGAATATAACTAAACATTCCCAAAGATCTTCAAATAGCAGTAGTTTACTTAATAATTAAAACTAGCCATATATAGAGTTATACAGATGAAAATAAATTTCCTGAAAATATTCAACAGAATAACAACTACTGAATGTAATTATTCTTTTCTGTATGCCAGAAATATATACATGTTATGCTCCATTTTCTTTCAAGTAATAGTTTTTTGCTCAATCTAGTGGTAGTTTAACGGTGAAAAATGACACAACTGTGTATGATACATTTATATTTAGAAAACACGCGATTTTCAGTGAACAGAGTTCTGTACAAGTTTTTACATTTCGAAATAAAATTGAATACCAAACAAAGCTCAGTTTTTAACCCAGTGTTGTGGATATCCCGAATCCCTTAGTGTCAAGGTTTCAGTTTTTAACCCAGTGTTGTGGATATCCCGAATCCCTTAGTGTCAAGGTTTCAGTTT
>NW_013666525.1:221570-243125 GCF_000517525.1 Limulus polyphemus | reverse complement strand
CTAGCGCAGATAGCCCTCGTGTAGCTTTGCGCGAAATTAAAAAAAACAACATAAAATTAAAAAAATATTGTAAACTCAACATTGAACTGAACTGCATTTAAACATTGAGGATTCAATTTGCAAAAACTATTTTAAGAAATTTAACCCTTTGGCTAATGTTTAATTTAAAAATCTTTCAGACTCTTTCAGTTAAAAATGACACATGTCTACATGTTAATGGAAAAGTTTAAAAAATAAGCATCAAGATAATCATTAATTCATTTCATTCTATTTTAAAGAACATTAAGCCCCGGTGGCACAGCGGTATGTCTGCGGACTTACAACGCTAGAAACCGGGTTTCGATACCCGTGGTGGGCAGAGCACAGATAGCTCATTGTGTAGCTTTGTGCAAAGCAACAAAGAACTTTAATATTGTAAACAACACTTGAGCTTTAAATAAGCACACTATTTATATATATAGATATACAAACAGGTAAATTTCAAACATCTGTTATAAAGAGAAATGTATAGACATTCAACGTTTGTTACTTTTAGACCTGCTTTCCTTTTGCATACAGTAAAAATAGTGAGACGAAGCAAATATGTTGGAAGAAATATAATTTGATTTAAAGTACGAAACAGAAATATATCGAAGCATTTTAATAATCACAAATACCTTAAAATTAAAGAGGCCAACATTCGCGGGCAAATACAACATGTCCCAGCCACGCAATTCCAACATGGCCAATTTTGACACCAGAAAAGTCGTAAAAATACACACACAAAAATCAAAAACTGTCTATATCGCTGCTTGAGACCTGTATGAAGGTGTCTTTGTACCAAACCCCATGTAAGTTGGTTGACATACACATGAATAGTTCACGAAAACCCAAATTGCGTTTTCCTCGCTGATAAGGTGAGCAAAAGACAAAAATTCCAAAATTGTTCATATCTCTGTTTGGAACCTGTAAAAAAGTATATTTGTACAAAATCCCATGTAAATTGGTCGAAACAAAGCTAAGTAACTGACCAAAAACCCCTACAATTATCGGTTTATTTAACATTTTGACCCTCCTAATATTACCAAAAATGGGCATAATCACATTTTTGTATGTATATATGTATAAGACCTGTGAAAAGTATCTTTGTACCAAATGTCATGTAAATTAACCGAAGTATGGCGGAGTAATTTTTAAAAAACCCTAAAAGTATGCTTTTCGTGGCATCTTGAGCCCATATAATCCAAATCCGCCATTTTTATTTGTTAGTGTGTGGGGCTTGTAGAAAAGTATCTTTGTATAAAATTCCATGTAAATTTCTCAAAATACGGCCGAGCAATTGACACAAACCCTCTAAATTATGCTTTTTGTGTGAGCTCTGAACCCCCTAAAAAGTTCCAATATAGGCAAATCCAACTTTTTTTTATTTTGCAGTGTGTTGGGCGCGTGAAAATATATAATTGTGCCAATTTTCATCTTGATTGCTCTAAATATGACCTCACAAGTGTTCAAAATATACATTTGTTTTGGGTTGTTTGACCTTTGATTCCATAGAATCCTTAAAAATGATTACCCCCCCCCCCAAAAAAAAATTAATAGGAGACTGGGCATATTAGACCAAGGTGTGATCCTGCAAAGGTTCAAGTCAATCTGCCGAGAAATGAAGGAATGGCGGTAGATTGAAAATAATTGTTTGAGAGAAGAAGAAAAAAGAAAGAAGAAGAAGGAAAAGAAAGAAGAAAGAAAGAAAGAGGAAGAAGAAAGAAGAAGAAGAAGAAAGAAAGAAAGAGGAAGAAGAAAGAAGAAGAAGAAGAAGAAAGAAAGAAAGAGGAAGAAGAAAGAAAGAAGAAGAAGAAAGAAAGAAAGAGGAAGAAAGAAAGAAGGAAGAAGAAAGAAAGAAAGAGGAATAAGAAAGAAAGAAGAAGAAGAAGAAAGAAAGAAAGAGGAATAAGAAAGAAAGAAGAAGAAGAAAGAAAGAAAGAGGAATAAGAAAGAAAGAAGAAGAAGAAAGAAAGAAAGAGGAAGAAACAACAGAAAAACAGTATGTCTCTCTGCGGAGACATAATAATTTTATTTCAACCTGCGAACAACGGTTTAATATAGTCTAAAAATGAAGTATAACAGTTCATGAGTTGGAATAGACGCAATGTTTAAGTTGAGTATTGAACGTATGAAAATGGTTGAATACTACTTTAATACTGAAATATAATGCTGGTAGTTTAAAAAACTCATTAGCACAGTATGTGAAAAGATTCACCATTGTTGTTTCTGTTTAAACGTGATAGTGCAAGAACGACTTGATAAACCTGTCAACGATGCCCGTAAAATGTGTCCCTTGATATTTCAAACCAGACTAAACTACAAATATGCCTGGAAATAACGACAATGCTTACGTTTTTATGTTCTACCTTGCGACGTTTTATAAGTTGATCAGAATATATATGTTATACTTTGAGCGAGAAATGACAATATTTACATTGTATATATCGTACAAAAACCGTCTGTTGTGTTCCATTTACCTTTAATGTTTTCCATATGCAATGCTATTGATATTTCAAAGAGATTTTCACGCAATAAACGAGCTTTATAAGTCAGAATAATCTTACCAGAAGTTTTGTTTTGCCAACTTAATGTGCTTCAAATTCTGGAATACTGGTCTATTTTTATATGAATAACGTATGATAACAACAAATTATAACAAATATTACAACCTACTTTAACAATTTTTCAGATTTTATTTCAGTTAAAAATCAATGATGTCTATACGTTAATTCAGAAGTTTAAAAAATGAGCATTAAGATAATTCTTAATTCGTTTCATATCATTTTAATGAACCTTAGTACTGTAAACAACACTTTTATGTAGTTATATAAGTAAGTAAATTTCAATGGTGAGTAGATATAGTGAACTTAATAACATCCTAGTATAATACAAAATAAAATGAAGCTGAAAACAATATATTTGAGGGTGAATGCTACTTGCTTAAATATTGAGTTATATCTTAGGTTTAAGAAATAACAGTATTAAAAGTAATAATTTACTGCATACAAAAAAGCGTAGGGAAGAACAAAATGTTTTAGTTTGTAGAAAGAAATACTTCTTATTACTTCCGGGAAGGTGTACTATAAAATATATCGTACTAGTAAAAAATGATAATGCTGTCAGTAAAGATATTTTATATTACTTATTCCCACCTAAACTGGTATGATAACTTTTATGACATATTCCAGATAGGCTTAGTATATTTAATTTACCGAAGTAAATTTTGTATTAATTGATAGAGAGAAGAAAAATATACTCTGTACATTCTTCGTTAGGACTGAGTTGAATTCTTTATGAACTGGGAGTTCCTTTATAAATAAATAAATTTAATGGATAATAACATAATTATAGATCCTCCCTTATATTAGTGTTATATTCGCCGCTTTTGTTATCGATTTATTGATGGAATACATGGATTTCTTATTTTCCGGGTATTCAGTTTGTAAAAAAAAACTATTTTAGGAACTTTGGCCATTATGTACTTTAAAAAATTTCAGATTTTGTTTTAGTTAAAAATCAAAGATTCCTACATGTTAATGCAAAACTTTCTACACTGTGCATATGTAGAAATAAGCACATTTTTTTATGCAATTGGAGAGCTGCCATTATTATTATTAATAGTTAAATAATGATAAAGTTAGCTAGAAACGGGTTTATTTAACTATATATATGTTTGATATATATTATTTTTACAAAAGAGCCAAATCTTAGTCTCCCATAGTATCTTTTATCTCTCACCACAATCTGAAGTTTTTCTTGTTTTTAATATTTTTAGATACTCTATGGTTTAAGTATTTCAATATAAAACGTCACTTAAGAAGCTTTCAAACGTTTCTTTCCCATGCTGGTATTTTCGAGTAATGCCAGAAAATGATTGGGAATAGTTTTTATTTTTTTATTACCAGACTGAACGACATTTCTGGTACAGATTTAAGCTTCAGTAATAATAATAAAAGGACTTTGCAGAAAGAATCTGAGTCATGTATTTTTTCATTGTGATGATAATACAGTAGACATGGAATAAAATCTGAACAAATCAAAGTTAATACCTTTCTTATTTGAGATGTCAGTTCATATCCGTGGTCCTAAGCTTTAATGTAGGAACTGTCACAGGCAGTTCTTTCACTTCCGTTCTTGTAGACGCCAATGTAAAAGTCCAATGGTGAAAAGGGTATAGATGATTCTGGATAAAGCATTCTTGACCACATTCACTCCATCAAATATTAAAGCAACGTCTATCTACTTAGCTTTGTGAAGATACAACTAATAAATAAAGCCTTTATCGTAAGAAAAAAAAGAACTTTTTCAACTTATTGGAGTTTAAAAAATAGGAGCTTACGAGGTTTCTCAGTTGACAAAAGAAATCTTGAAATGTCACAGAAAGTAAACTTTAGTTCACACTTAACATTAGTATTTGTAGGCAATATACTGTGTTTAATTTTTGCTAGAAAAGATTATTTAGAGTATAACAAATAACCATCCACATAATTCTTCATCTCTTTGATACCATTTTACTGAATTTAAATACTGTAAAATACACTTGTGCTTTAAATATGCATATTATTTATATATATATAAATACATAAGTAAGCGAATTTCAAACAGAAATTTTTGTACGCCAGCAATACTAAATGCGGGTCGCGCGTATACCCGACTCGATTTTATTACTCATTGAGATCTATATCAATCTACCTTCAAATTGAAATTCTTTTAGGAAGGATTAGAGTAAATGAATCTATGAAACCTTGGGTGTGGTCAAATACATCAGTCGAAAGGGTTTGACATCCCAAGTCCAAAACTGTAATTAGATCTGAAACCGGTGAATAGATGACAGATCTATGAGCTAAACGTTTATACTGAAATAAAAATAAATAAAAAACTCAGAGCCATTCTATAAGCCGCTGTGCCGCGGCTAAAACACGCTGCCTTGTGTGATAAATGACTTTCAAACCGTACAGTGTGAAAACTTAATTTTTCAAAATATGAAATCCCAGTGTTTCGGGCAGTCATGACAACTCTCGGCTAGTGACCTAACGAAGTTGTGCATGTTCATCGTGAATATTTCAATTTTTCAGGTAATATTGAAAATATTGAGTGTTTGGTGAGAATGTTTTATGTAAATGTATATTGAACTACATGGAATATAACATTTGAAACTCCATTAAAGTTTGGCTGGAGAGAGTTCAATTACAGCTAATAAAATAACTACTTTATAAACATGTTCTAATATTACCCACTTTAATATATTTTGCTCCGGATTCTATCCCCTGGTGGGTCAGCGTCTTACAGTCTAAAGGCAGGGTTGTTTGATTTGAGAAGCCTCAAGTCTATCACGTTGATAGCCTCATATTCAAAAACTTCGTAATTCCACCAATCATGGACGATCCTGAGGGTAAATTATTGATTTAATTTACACGAAAATAGAGTCATATTTCTTAAAGAAGGCTAGAAGATGGTTAAACATTTCGTTTGAAAGATAAAGTAAATAACCAGCAGGCCAGTAAACAAGATTAGTAAATAACCAGCAGGCCAGTAAACAAGATTAGTAAATAACCAGCAGGCCAGTAAACAAGATTAGTAAATAACCAGCAGGCCAGTAAACAAGATTAGCAAATAACCAGCAGGCCAGTAAACAAGATTAGTAAATAACTAGCAGGCCAGTAAACAAAATTAATAAATAACCAGCAGGCCAGTAAACAAGATTAGTAAATAACCAGCAGGCCAGTAAACAAGATTAGTAAATAACCAGCAGGCCAGTAAACAAAATTAGTAAATAACCAGCAGGCCAGTAAACAAAATTAGTAAATAACCAGCAGGCCAGTAAACAAGATTAGTAAATGTATATTTTAATCAAAGAAGAAAATAACCTATGATAACCCCTCATATGGGAAACAGTATTTTTTTTTCTAAATTAGAGGGCTTACACAGACAGTAATTGTAAAAGTGTAATATTTTACACCTTAGAAACGAGTGTTTTTACTATTTGGACTACATTTGGATTTCTAGATTACCGATACATGATTTAGTAGTCTACTTTTAAATATTTAGAGAATTTTTGGTATTATTTCTGTTTCCCATTTTAGAATATCAGGTAAAAAAACGCTGCCATAATTCATAAGAATGGTCGTTCTGTGTCTAGCAATATCTTATTAAAGGCAAACGATCATAGCGACATTGGTCTTTCAAGCATTTCGATGTCAGTTGATTTCGAATCACATGTTCGTCTGTAGAGGCGTTATCGCGACAAATTAATAACAATAAGCACATTTGATAACTAAAATAAGCTTTAATCGAGTCAACTAGCATTATTACATATTTTAGAAGTTTCTGTAGTTACATTAAAGTGTATGTATATAAAACGGACGATGCGCTACTTTGGGCATATAATTAGATTTGAGGGTAGGTTGGTAGAGATCCTGATGAGTAATAAAATCGAATCGGGTATACACGTGCCTTACGTTTGGTATTGCTGGCGCACAAAAATATAGCTAAGATTAACATAATTACAGTGACTTGCCAAAGTAGGGTCAGTTTTTGTAGTTTGACTTTCTTGTTTCAATACTTTTTGCAGAATTAGAACATTTTATATTACTATAGCTAGAAAGGTTACGTATATAGCGATCCCTTCTTGTCTTTATAAAATGTAATTTTTTTATTATACTCGTACAATATATAAGTTGATAGTTTTCTTGCGGAACGTTGAATTTTGGTAAAATGTATTGTTACGCCACCAGTCGTTAGTTAATTTTCCGTAAATTCGTTCCGACGAAACTTTAGCGACACAAGTCCTTTCTTAAATAAAACTGGTTTATTCTTTCCGAATACAACTTTGCGATACACTTAATTTCAACAGTCGCTCTGTAACAACACTATAATTCACGTCTCACGTGGCCAACAATATTTTGTCCGCATACATTCAATTACTCATTAACTATACACATTGTCCCGTCACGTTGTGACCATCTTATATATACCAGACTACCCCCCAATCTAGTAATCTACCGACAATTCACGAAGGTTCGAGAAAGAAGTGGCGTGATACTAGTCACGTGACCTCGCTGACGCAACAGTATGTTCCTTTACATTGTTGCTAGATGTTTACCTGATGAAGATACTGAACAGTAGCATAACAAGTTATACAACTCAATACAGATATTCACAAAAATCGTACAAATGATCAACAGAAAAACATCTGTAGACCGTAGGATCTACAATATTTTGTTTTCAGTGATCATTTTTACAAACTGTTTATGTTAATAACTTCAGTAGTTGATCACTAAGTCTTAGCATTCTGTATGAAATTCAATGATTTAAACACTAAATCTAAAGCAGTACACATTCCTAGTGGTACACTCAACGGAGAACACAGAATACAATAAATAACAAAAATTAAGGCAGTTTAAATGAGTTTTCAGGGCATACCCACTTTAATTATAATTACTTTTTATTGTGTAATATTTAAGTTAGTCTAAGCCTGATACAATTTTATTGCTATCTCGTAATGTATTGAAACCTAAGTATATTCATTTTTTTTCTTACCTTTCATGCTCCTTTCTGGGTCACAACTCCCGATTATCCTATGGATACCTAAAAAGTGCGAGAAAAGCAACGTCAAACAATTTATTTAATAATTGTTGTGGCTGACAACTTTCATCCTTTAAACCCCTCATTCCTTCTGATTGTGCCGTCAGTTTATCATAGAAAATCTCGTTTCGTTGTTTTTTTACTACAGCTATTATTTCCAGTAAGGCTATGGGCTAAAAGTATCAGTTACATAACGTATAGTGCTCTCCTTAAAATAGACTCGTAACCATTGATGCACGAAGTAAATAAGATAAATCTAAGTATATGGTTATCATATCTTATAGATTTTCCTTCATAAATTTAAATCTTATATATATATAATATAAGTTCGTTCGTTCGTTTTCAATTTCGCGCAAAGCTACACGAGGGCTATACGTGTTAGCCGTCCCTAATTTAGCAGCGTAAGACTAGAGGGAAGGCAGCTAGTCATCACCACCCACCGCCAACTCTTGGGCTACTCTTTTACCAACGAATAGTCACATTATAACGCCCGCTCCGGCTAAAAGGTCGAACATGTTTGGTGTGACGGGGATTCGAACCCGCGATCCTTAGATTGCGAGTCGAGCGCCCTAACCACCTGGCCATGCCGGGCTTATATACATAAGAGTATTTAAAAAGATTGTTCAAGATCAAGCATACACATAATTAGTTAAAAAAACAACTAGCCAGGGAAATAAAACGAAGACCCGTATGAGGACGACTTGATTGCGTTTTAACTAAGCACAAGAAGTCTAGCATCAAAATCTGTTTGGATGTGGGTTTATCTAACATTTACCATAACTCCTCTTGATAAAATTATTCGTGGATATCAGCATTTTTCTCGTTGTTCCTACTCAGATATTAAACACTGATATTGATCAAACAAAGATTATGAAAAATTTCATACTCTTAAATTACAAGTAAATATTAGTTTAAAAAATAAAGACTGCCACATACCTCTAAATTTTTATACAATAAGTACAGAATAAAATGTTAACTAAAATTATGTTTATTACCAAGTTCTTGTACAATACTTAAATTTATTTACTGCTTCCTTTATCTTTTTTTTTTGATAATAATGAAATTACTCGTAATAGTGGAAGAATATAGGTTAAGAAGCATTATGGAAGTGTTGCTACTTGATAATTAATACTAATATAGGTTAAGAAGCATTATGGAAGTGTTGCTACTTGATAATTAACACTAATATAGGTTAAGAAGCATTATGGAAGTGTTGCTACTTGATAATTAACACTAATCTGGATTAATATGTTTTTCAAATTGTGCTTCCTCCTTGTTTTAGGTCATTTTCACATAAACATAAATGTACTTAGCTTACAACTAACACTTCTGTTATAAAAATTAGGCATCGCCATTTGCTCATGAATTGAAGATAAAACAAACACATAACTACTGGAAATCTACACATATATGTGTGTTGTCTTCTTCAAAATAATTTATTGATTACGATTTTTATCTTGCCTATTCAAGAATGAAGTTGCGCTGTTAGCATGAGGCTAAATTTTCAACTTTGAAACTATACGCCTGGGAAATGCTAGTCTTTCAGTTTCTGACTTTAAAATATAAGCAGCAAGTTATGAAATACACACACACACACATATATATATATATATATATATATAGCTGTAGACTGTACGATGCCTCTGGGAAACAAGTCCATAAATGGTGCTATAAGAGTCGACGACAAGTGATTCACCAAACTAGTTTGCAGAAAATGATAATTTCGTCTCCCCATATAAGTATCTCGCAGTTGATTTATGACAATGTTGGTTGCAGCTTTTGCAGTACCGTCGAGTAGCATGTACTTAATACTTTTTCGGCTGTTCGTCTCGACATAATTCAGGAAATCATTAGCGTCTGAAACGTTTGTGAATCTCTTCACGACGCTCATCCGCATCTTATTGCTCTCGGTTGTCGAAGTAACGCTGATGGCGATAACGAATAGTTTGGTAACTCAAAATAGCTCTAACAAAAAAATAGAGTATCTTATATTTTACTATTTGAATTACAAAGGCAGTTACTGTTATATCGCAACTCTGGATTTAAAGCCTCTATGAACTGCTTCTGCCTGAAGTACAGGAATGAAAATGTAGACATTTGTGCTCCACAAGTACACCACCACACAGAGGACATTACAAAGTGGGGGTCCCAGACCGCTCTTCGTCTTTCTATAAACAACACATACAAGTGAAACACCAAAACAGAGTCGTGAAAAGGGGAAACGTTAACACAAACTTCACACCAATTTTATATATATACCAAAGTTGTCTCCTTAGATAACACTATTCCGTTAAATAGCACATCACTGATGATAGTTTGTGGTTATAGATAAAGTGGATATTAATTGGACAAGTTAAGAATGTTTTCATGTCTATACAGATCGACAAGTTGGATGAAGAGGTAAAAGCCGAAACTCTGTTGGCACAAACTCATCTCGTTTTTTTATATTATTTTGTTATATTTGCCCCGCCCACTACGGGTATCGAAACCAGGTTTCTAGCGATGTAAGTCTGCAGACATACAGCTGTGCCAATGGGGGTGGAGGTAACTCGTCCCGTTATCCTTAACGAAGAGAGGTAAGGACTCTAATTAAGGTTTTTGCCTTGAGTGTCTTTTCCGACTATTTTGTTCTATTTTCCTAGTTTATAATTCTTGATTTACTTCAGTTTGTTTCCTTCAATGTTAATTCTGTTTGCCACTACATTCTTTATTTTCTGTTACTTTATTAAACATTTTATTCTTCGCCTGTATTATGTTTTCTTTTATAGTTCCTTTTCAGCATTTTTGTCATACTTTCACTAGTTCTTTTCAGAACTTTATCTTCTTGTTCCACGAACTGAGCTTCCACTTTCAGTGCTATTTCCTTAATTTTGTTTGCTAAGCTTTCTGTCATGCATTGCGAATTTGCCAGTCTGTGGTATACTAGTACACCATATGTTTCCTACTCCATTAGTGAATATTTGTCAAGATAGCCACTAGGTTCCTCTCTCTCTCTAGTTACTAGAGTTTCACAGGCACATTCTCTTGAGAAAGATTGCTGTAACGTTGAACATACTGTATGGAATTCGATAGTGATCTTTTCCACTGGAAAGCCAGGTTATGCCCCAGGGATACAACATTCCTCATGTGGAAGAGAGAGTGATCATTAGTCACGTCTGTAACACCTTTGATCGCAGTAAAATGAAATTTCTGTATTGGTTGTGACGGATTTACTATCATATATCTATTTTAATATTGATGTTTGTTTAAGTTAAATTTATATGTAGAAATGTACATAACTTATACTGTTAAGTCTGTATTGCGAAATTCCCGCCTATTCACTAAAATTGTTGAAAATTCTCAAGTGTAAGAATCAACATTTATCAATATATGTGTGTGTACATAAACACTGATGTATCTTTTATATTGTTGCTTTAGCTGAAATTTCGAGAAACTCTCCTCACGCCTATAAATATAATCAACGCGACGCGCCAAAAGACAGTATATAGTATTGTTTTGCTATAGTTGGTGTGCTATAAGCTTCGGAAGCTATAACGGTGATTGTTATAATGCTTATTAATCGGGAACTTCAAATATTTGACAAGGAACATTTATATATTTCGAGCATTACAAACCATTTAACTTGCCAACAAGATTGATACACACATTTTTTAGTGCAAATATTAACGTAACATGGTATATAATGTCATAATTTCTCAGTCTGGGATAGAATGATTTTAAAATTGGTATATATATATATATCATTATTTAAAACACGTTACAGAGAAACACACATACTTCTCTTCAGTAAAGGCTCCACAGTGTGAAATTATCTTTTAACTTTGATTGTGTTTGTGTTGAAATAATGACTGTTTTGCTGTGTTTAACTTGTGTCCGATCTCATTTTTCGAGTCAAACGCAGTCGAGGTTATGAGAAATTCAGAATTTTGCTCAGCAATACATTTTCTGGCGAGCCTCCCGTTATTCTGCTGTTCTTTCCCAATTACTCGACTAGAGCTCGGTGGAGCTGAGAATACTATAGGCCCTAGCAGTTTCTGTTTAGTCAAGCAATACAAACCAGGTGCTCAAATAAAACCTAGAAAGACATGTTGTTTAAAACAATAGACATGATTTGTTTGTCCAGCCTCTTACCGCAATGTGGACAACTTTACCATCCATGTAAGTCTTCTTTAAGTCTAGAAGGTCTTTATATCATATTTTTACGAGATACTGATCCTTCTATCTATTAATATAATGTTTTGTTTTCCTTATGTGCACCTTATGTTTTTGCAAAAGATGTAAACAGAATACTGTTTAAATTTTCTAAAATATCTAATCCATTTGTTATGTTCATCTTCTCATGCTGACAATGTTAAGTTCATTTTCCTCTCGTATCTTGGTTGACAGTCGGATTTTCCCATGTTAAAGACGAACTGCTGAATTTCATATCCTTACTGTCATGAAATCACGTGCTGTTCTTGCATCGAAGTGGCAGAATTCTAGTTCTTCTCTCAGAAGACATAACCTTCTGAACCTAACATGTATGTTGTACCCAATTTTCGTGAAATACCTTTTTAGGCTTGTTTTCCATCTCTAACAGATGTTTTCGTTATGAACAAAATCAAGATTGACTAGCTTCGGAATGTGCACTCTGTCATTTATCCGTATCTTAACAAGATATGTATTAAAACACCGCCGATGCTTCCTTTATACCTTATGATGAAGGAGCTTTGACTTTTTTTTTTCTGGAACACCATTGTGTTTTTGATTTTTTTCATGTTTTCACTAGTCCTACTAATTAACTCTTCATTAAGAATCAAAATTATTTATATGTTAATCTTTCCTATGAGTGGTTCATTTCATAAATTTTCTATTCGGTATTTTTCTGAATATGATCTGAGCATACCTACTACATGCCTGCTTCTGTCCATTTTATCTTTCAGTTCGTAGTTTGCCCTCTTGCCTTGTTCCTCTGCGTCTCTGACTGCTTTGCTCTTCATTGTCCAATAATATTGTTCTTTACACATGTTTAACATTCTTCATTCCAATAATATTGTTTTTTACACGTGTTTAACATTCTTCATTCCAATAATATTGTTCTTTACACGTGTTTAACATTCTTCATTCCAATAATATTGTTCTTTACACGTGTTTAACATTCTTCATTCCAATAATATTGTTCTTTACACGTGTTTAACATTCTTCATTCCAATAATATTGTTCTTTACACGTGTTTAACATTCTTCATTCCAATAATATTGTTTTTTTACACGTGTTTAACATTTTTCATTCCAATAATATTGTTTTTACACGCGTTTAACATTCTTTTGTCCAATATTTTATCTACTAGTAATTTTTCCGTCTATTTTTAAGTTTCATTGTTCATGTCCTGAAAAGAGTCTAGTGTACATCTAAGGCGGCCTGGGTCCTATTCTACATACTACCTTGTTTCTACGTTTTGTCCTGAGAAACCATTCTTAAACTCTAAGATGACACAGTCCGTGAAAAAAACCTTCAAATCCAATATAATCTGATATGCTGAAACTACTCTAAAATAATTATCTTAGCTGCTAAAACACATGCTAGCAAATGCATACCCGACTTGTTTTGTCAAAGTACAAAAAAAGGGAGAGAAAAAACAACCAACCGTCTATTAAGTTAAGAATGCTACGTATGAATAGTTTGTAATTAAGTCCAAAGCTACGCAATGGACTATCTGTGCTCTGGCCACCACGGATATCGAAACCCGGATTCTAGCGCTGTAAGTCCGCAGACATATTGCTATGCCACTAGGGGGCACGTGTGACTATAATTCGCTTTAAATCTACAACAGACTTTCTTCCTGGGCGTTCTTTTGTAGTTAAGTTTCTGTAACCGACTAGTTCTGTTTTCTGGGATAATTTATTTCAAACTGGCCCATTCAAGATCTTTTCCCAGAACATATACATTTTTCTACAAATTATTATTTTTATCTATTTATGAATGCTAAAACGATTCCGTATAAGAGTGATACAAAATGCCTCTTTAGCATATTTTGTGGGTTTTGATAGCTTTGTTGTGCCCGTCCCATTGTTGTCTTCCCTTTTCTGTTCACTTGCATGAAATTAATTGTACAATTGGAGGACATAAATTGCAGATGCTTTTGCACTATTTTTTTTTCAAAACAGTATTTATCTGTATTTATGTGATACGCTTATCACTCAACGAAGACCTATCTAATGGTATTCTTAATAGTGTTGAAAGTAAAAATAAAAGAGAAATAGTTACTAAAACTATGTTGTATGAAAACTTTATGATAAAACATCTCGTTGGTTGGTTGAATTTGATTTTTTTATAATCAGTTCTTTCATATTTTCGCCTTAAACGGCGCCTTATGCGATATCTGGGTTAAACAGCAGGTCAGAGATCCTAAAGCTCAAACATAATCATCACTAACCTAGACCTGCAAACCAGTCCGGTATGTCTGCGGAAAGAAACCGGGTTTCGATACCCGTGGTGGGCAGAACACAGATAGCCCATTGTGTAGCTTTGTACTTAATTACAATGCCCCCAGTAGCACAGCGGTATGTCTGCGGACTTACAACGCTAGAATCCGGGTTTCGATACCCGTGGTGGGCAGAACACAGATAGCCCATTGTGTAGCTTTGTACTTAATTACAAACAAACAAACCAGTCAGAAGGATTATTTTTTGAAGGAAAATAAAACATTTAGAAAATATGGTGTTATTATTCATATGTGATGACCTTCAAAAGAAATTAAACAAAATCCTCACAATTAAATTATTCAATTAGTTATAGATAACTTCTTGAATTGAAAATTTGAGTTAAAGGCTGCAAAAATAATGAGCATGAAAATTTAAAATACTGAAATAACTTTAAAATTTTTTTCATACAATATATAACGTACAAGTGAGATTGCTAACTGGTTTTCACAGGGAATGTGTGATATTTTAAAACTTTTTTTTCTAATTTTGATATATAGTCTTTCACACACCATTAATAACCTAAAATGTTTAGTTGTTTGAATAACGTGTATATCGTCACAATTAATTATTCAGCGGATTAGCTAGTAATTTCTTTGTGAATTTTTTATTCACGAAATTAAATAAACTAATTGGGCCTATTCGTCTTTCACGAATTCTTTACTTAAGTTACACGTTTTGGGGAGGAAAAGAACAATTCACAACTATTTTAGAGCTACGTTGATGCCTCCCAGTGGCACAGCGGTATGTCTGCGGATTTACAATGCTAGAATCCGGGTTTCGATACCAGTGGTGGGCAGAGCACAGATAGCCCATTGTGTAGCTTTGTGCTTAATTACAAACAAGCTACGTTGATTCGTTCTTTAAGGAAAAGGAGCTTCCATTATATCTTGAGAGGATTGTTTGGTTTGGTTTGAATTTCGCACAAAGCTTCACGAGGGCTATCTGCGCTAGCCATCTCAATTTAACAATGAAAGACTAGAAGGAAGGCAGCTAGTCATCACCAACCACCGCCAACTCTTGGGCTACTCTTTTACCAACGTATAGTGGGATTGACCGTCACTTTATAACGCTCCCAGGGCTGAAAGAGGTGGGACGGGGATTCGAACCCGCGACCCTCAGATTGCGAGTCGAGCGCCCTCACCACTTGACAATGCCGGGTCCCTCCTGAGAGGATAGCACGAAAACAAATTGTAAAGTACGTAGTAACGCGATAAGCTTCCATAGAAACAACATTAATCCCTTTGCAAATTAAAATCAATTAAGCGAACTTAATAGATTAAAAATCATACTGCATTATTAGATTTTACGAGCGTGCGACTGTGTTGCGAAAAACGTTTGACAACGACGTATGCACACTATTTGTGCACTCATTTTATATATTCCGGAAGATAACATGATACATTTTTGTGGAATTAATATATTATAAAATATTTCAGTTGCATTGTAAAAGAAGCCAAGAACGAAAATTGCTATAAAGTATATAAATTTGGAGAATCATAAAGTAAAAAGCATGCATGAATGAAAATTTGGCTTCGCTACCGTGTCATGTTTTCTTTTTAGCTTACCGTTCGCGTGTATTCAAGCAGACTTACGCTTCTTCAAGGTTAAGATTAAAAGTACCTCCTCTTTACCAGTAACTGGCGCTTAAAACTTAGCGTTTTTCGTTAAAATATAATATAACACTTTTTTACATGTTGTATAATCTTTCTAGTGTATTAATTTTATTCTATTTATAACTATGTTTAGCTAATTTTAGAAAAACTCTATTAATTGAGTAACACTTTATATGAGTATCGCCCAAAATCAAACCCCTGAAACTTTTTCGGTATATTATTATAACTTGACAACCTTAATACGTCTCACGTGCATTAACATTTTAAAGTCAATCATTAGTTAAAGAGCCTCCCCACCCCCCAGTGGCCAACGGTATGTCTGTGGACTTACAACGCTAGAATCCGGGGTTCGATGCCCGTGGTTGGCAGAACACAGATAGCTCCTTCGTGTAGCTTTGTGCTTAACTACAAACAAACAATTAGTTAACGAAGGTAACCTGAAGCATTTGTTACACAACGAGATGTGAATAAAACCACGCACGCACGTACACACTTCACTTTCTACAAAGGATTAGGTACATTGTTTGGTGTTACCTAGTGTGACGCCAACAAAAAATAACAACTTTTGGTAAGGGTATGTAATAGCCCTTTCAGACACACACAAAATTCATATACTTGGGTCATAAATATTGTCGACATTGTGGACTCAGGATTTCTAAGATGGGAATATTCATTTTAGGGGTAGATGGGATAAGACGGACAACTTAACTATAAATGTGGTTTTCACCAATTTAGGTGAATGTCATGGAAACACAAAAGTTTTAAGATAAACTCTATTTCATTATAAAGGGCATATCTAGTTAAGGCATAGATTAAGCATAGATCTTTGTATAAATATTGTACTTATTTTGGTTGAGGGAGGGGTCGTTCTACCTATAAGGTTAGATAAATCGGACCCCAAGATGGGGTAAAATGGCCTCTATCTAATTCATAACGACTGCAATTTATAATAAAGGCTGCATTTAGTAACTACATTTGTATCACTGACATCGTCATTTAAATTCTCGTGGATCGAATAGGCCGTGCACCACTTGGAAGTTGGGAATAATCTAACATAATGGCGCGAAAGAACTGATATACAGGTGTGGCCGTTTTACGGAAGAGGCCGTCTTTTCTCACTTTTCCATACTAAATGGCATTGGAAATCAAAGGGATATGAATCATTTTGGGGAATCTGTGCAACAGATTGTATCCCATTGTGATGTCAAGTAATAGATGATATCCTAAGAACACAGATGTCAGTATCAAAAACTGTTTATGTACCTCAAGAAACAGTACGCAACATAATGAAGACGGAAGCAAGTTTGAAAATGAGGCCAACAGAGTATGGTTCACCAAGATAAGGCTTCCAGCAATATCTTCTGTTCAACAATTGCATACCTTAAGCAGCTGGAGAATGAAACAGGTATTCAATTCATGCTAATGCATACAAAGACATATCGGATTTCTGTGCAATCGGATATTGGACATAGATGCTGGATAACCTTTATCCTCGTACACTAAATGGATTGTAAAAAGTAAGCGGGAGAAGTGTGTGCTTTGGACATTACAGCCTTACGATGGAACATTTTTCAACTAGAAACTACGTTACAAAGCTGTTGTCAAGATGTATAGTCGTCAGATAGAGCATGTTTGGACGTGACGAAATAGAATATAAGGACGTGATAAGGCTTGAATATCGTTTCAATGTAACCTACTCAACCTCTGTAACTTGTCACTCCAAAATTAGGGAGAGCTAGCGCAGATATCCCTCGAAGAGTTTTGCACAAAATACACCAAATAAACAAACTACATTATTCTACTGTACATCTATATTGCAAAATCATCTGCCAATAATGTATGCATAAGTTTTAAGTAATAATTTCATATATTCTTGAATATTTGATCCTGAGTGAACTAAAGACCTAATGTTAAAAGTATAACATTTGCTGCTAATTATGCAGAATCTGTTGTGTTACTCCCGCGTAGCGTGTTTGCTCATTACAACAATTCGTCAATCAAAATAAACCAATAAATTAGCAGATATAAGAAATTCAAAATAAAGGTGCTTACAGTCAGCAAGTGATTAAGTTCTTAAAGGTAGTTATCTAAAAACGATATCTATATTCCCTAGGCATTAGGCTATTATATATTGAAGCAAAACTATGTTATGCTAATTACGTAAATGAAAACATACACAAATGAATCAGCAATGCACATTGTTAGAATGTCCAACAATTACGGTTGACTCTTAGCATTTTCTGCGGTGAAGGGTTAGATTCTTCCTGAGTAGATATCATGATGAACATAAAACTATTCTTGCTCACACGATGTAATCCAAATAGAACATACTTAGGAAGTTCGGATGAAGCCAAAATATCTTTTTTTTCTGGTTTGACGTCACTAATATTTTAATTTTAAAAGGCCAGTGATGCTAGTATTTTTATGTTAATATTCTAGTTAAGTGCAGGCTTGTGTTTATGATTTGTGTTTTTGTATTGTTCGTATATCTCATACCACATGTAAGTGTGACGTTTGATTTTTCTACAGGCTTAAAATGACCTTCTAATATTCTGATTCTTTATAAACAAAATCTCGAACTTTAGCCTTTAGATAACAGTTTTATGCATGCAGCTGTTTACTATTCAGTGTTACAAAGTAATAAATATATTCAGTCTACATAAAACTTTATTTTTTTTTAAATTACGAACAAACGTATAGTTATTGCTGTAACTAGTAAACGAACATTCGATGACGAGGAACCCACTTTGAGACTAATAATGGCTGGAGACGGCTTAAATGGGTAATGAAGAAAAACTTTACCCATTTAAGCCGTCTCCAGCCATTATTAATAAACGAACATATTAATATGATAACAAAAATTCTCTCTTTTTATTTGTTACATAATATTTCGACTATGTTTGGAGGAAACCTTATAAAAAAAAAAGCTAAAATTTGAATTTTGTCGTACGTAAATCCTGACTTAGAGGAACGTTACATAAAGAAGACCATTTAATAAGGATTTTGAGTATTTATACACACAACAGTTTAAAATAGTATATAGATATAAGCCAATAACGGAGGGAGTAATAACATTATAAAAGTCGCTAAATTAAAATGCCATCGACAAATTATAGGGTGAAAATGTTGTAAAATAGTTATAGAGTGCTTATTCGACAGCAAATAAACAGCTGTAAATATCCTGAAGGGCAAGAGACCATTGTCTCTATTTAAGGTTCATGGGATATTCCGAGGTTTAGAGCATCTAAATACCTCTTAATTTTATACATTTTTTGGAATTTCTATTAAACCAGTCCATTGAATAACCACGAAACGAATATTGTTTTATCACATCAGTTTTTATAGGATCAGTATTTTTATGGTTGAATCTGCACTCAGATAATTCAACCGAAAGCAAAAGTGATGTTTGGCGCCTGTGTAGTGTTGAAGATTCCTTACAAGGTAGCCCATAAATCAACCTTGCTTCATTACTTATTTCCAGAGTGTCACACCAAGAAACTTTTTTCTAATTTATATGTCGCTCTTATGTTCCATTTACTTAAGATTGGGGGAGGGAGCTTACTGAACGGTACGATTTTAGAGAGTAGTTTTGTCATTAAAGACTCAAAATTTTTTTTTCTCTCTAATGCACATCTTGATTGAACTCCAATGTGTTTGCTGTAACCGAAAATAGCTTTGGCTAAAACATCTATAACGGATATCTATGTGTTTGTTACACAGCTTTTCAACCGAGCGCTTAGACGTAGTCGACATGTTACTTTTAAAGTATTAGGTCCTATGTAAAAGTTAACACCCCTCTTGATTCATCTTTCTCCGTTATTAATCAACGATCACCAGTGAAATAGGTGACGTTATTTTTATTTCATGAAATCCTCTGCAATGTGATTCCTGTTGAAAGAAGTTAGTAGTAAAAACGGAAATAAGATAGGTGCTTGCTTATCTGAAAACAAGAGTATGAGAATATGTAGTTGATTACAATAGATGCCTTCGGTTTTTACTTCATGTTTCTTTCATGTATGTCTACAAAACATCATTTATCGTATTTAATACTTAAAATATTCTGAATTACTCGCTCATATTTAATTCAAAATGTTTCCATACATGTACGAATCCTATTTCTGTGGAGAGTATACGAGCATGCTTTAATTGACTTAATTATCTTCATGTTATTGCGTGTGCCAGTTATTTTATGCAAAGTAATTTGCACCAACAGCAACAATAACAAATAAAACATGACAACTTTTAGCATGGCTGGAAGATCTGAGATTTGTAAGGTACGATCTCCTTGTCTCTAAAATTAATTGCAATTGCAATTTTCTTACCAAAGAGATGACAGAGATCACACATTCAGCCAAGCTACATCTGCAATTTTTAAACAATGATAAAGGAACCAAAAATAAATACGCATGTTATTGAACTACATGTAAGTTTTCTTACTTACCTGTATAATATTGTTTTTAAAAAGTCCTTTTTTTACGAAACTTTCAACATTGTTATGTAGCCTATAACTCATTGGCTTGGTAGCCTTTGAACTAACATTTATTTATCGTACAGTTATGTGATTGGTGATAATAGCTCTTACTTAATCTTCCGGGCTTCATTTCGACCCCTAGATGGTCCAGTGGTAAACTTGATGACCCACAACAGTAAAAGTTCGATCCTGCAGTTGGCACAGTAGAGATAGGCCATTGTATAGCTTTGCGTTTAAAGAAAAACAAACAAACAATCGTCATGTTATTTTTTTCAGACAAAACCTTATCGATTAGACTACAATTTTTACTGAGCATTGAGTTAAGCTTAAGTTAAATATTTAAATTTGATTATCATTGGATACATCTTATCTTATGATGCTACAGTTTAAATCACTAATTTTGTTTACTTTACATATTTTCCTTAAAAATGCTCACCACGTATGCTTGTGCTTATATGTGACCTTATGCTTTACACATAAGTATATTTAAAAACATGGCTATTAAAGAAACATAATCAGTTATGCAGTAAGCAATATGTCTTCGCTTATGTTACATTATAGAGATTATGAAGGAAACCAGCTCCTCCTTTTTATCGATCTCTGGAAGCTATATGGTATAACCGAATATGTTTTTCACATTAACAGTGATATTTACAAGACCAATGTGGAGAATTAGCAGAAGATCAGATACTGAAGCTACGTGGTGTAATGGATTTGTTATGTAATTATTTTTAATATGAACGTTGTTTAGATTAAGTTTGTATTTAAAAATATGCATAACTTATAGTGTTGGATATGTATTGCGTGTAACGAATTTGTTATATATTTATTTTAATGACAACGCTTGTTTAGATTGAGTTTATATTTAAAAACGTGCCTAGCTTACACTGTTAGTTACGTACTGCGAAACTCCCGCCAATTCTCCAAGGTTGTAGAATATTCATGAACGCAAGAATCGACAATATACCCATTTCCGTAACCAGTTAAATATAGCTTAGTATTGTGTCGGAATTTTCGAGTAAATCTTTCCAGTGCCTATAAAAACAGTCAACGCGATGCGCCAAAAAAAGAGAGAGCTTAAAAAGTCGGCTAGGTACCTGCTATAACCATGTAAGCTATAAACTGTGATTTTGCTAACCCTTATCAACCGGAAAATTTAAGACATTTGACCAGGAACAGTTATAAATTTCGAACGTCAGTGGATTCTCATCGAACGTTAGTATCTTACCAAAAATATTACTGGATTCTCATCAGACATTAGTGATTTTATGAAAATATTATCTTACTTCGACGGTATAACAATTCAGTGTCTGACAAAGCTAGCTAGCTTCTCGGGAATTGTACGTACATCGACTTCAAGTTAACTCGCTGGATATCATGGAGACTTTGAACTAGAAAGAAG
>NW_013666525.1:219263-220570 GCF_000517525.1 Limulus polyphemus | reverse complement strand
ATATATATATGTATCACTTAATACGTGGAAGTTATATATTTGAAAACATGTGCCAAAACGTTTTTAAAACAATGAAGCAGATGTTAACATTCTTTACATATTATAAATAAGTTATTTCTATTTTGTATAAATTTCCGCTATCACTCACAGTTATATCCTTGTTATTCTTCACTTAATTAAGTCAACAAATAACCTTTACACTATTCGCTGGTATTATAGTTCTCTCGCACCCTCTCAACCAGGAAGATGTTTAGCAGTCTTCGCCACGTTGTTAAGTGCCAGCGAAGGTTGTTTGGTTAAAACCGCAACCTCGCTATTCTCTCTAACATGGCAAGTTTAGCCATATTTGTAGTTTTATGTAATGTTGCAGCTGCATCTTTTTCTTGTTATTTTTAGCACAATAATTTTGTTTAAGTTTTTCTAGGGAAAAATTAGAGAAGCCGCACTTGTAGCTTCGTTTCTAGCTTGTTAAGTGAATAATATAAATTTATAGTATGACTTTAGATTTTGTAAGGAGCGCAAAACTTTCAGTAAATCTGGCACAAGATTTTAAATTATTCCAGAATTGTTAACAGATATTTACAATTTTACAACAAGGACAAACGAAATTAATTTCCTACGGCGATGAATTCACTCGTTTTTTCAATTCAAACTAAATTAATTCAGTCAATAATCAGTTAGAGGGAGTTAAAAGTTAATTTGTTTGAACTGGAAAACGGCTAAGCACCATAAGATGAGAAGTGAGCACACTTGCGTATATACAAAATTAAGAATTGTTAGAATATATATAAAAATATATCATCTTACAGTTACTAGGAGGTATCACACGTGTTAAAATTATTAAACGAGTTTACTTCCTTGTAAATTATAAATGACGTTTGATAATGAAACGTAAAAATGTTTTGGTGAAATTCCCAGAGCTTTGTAACTACAGGTACCATAGCATGATAAATCATACAGGATTTACTTCTTATAAGTTGAAATTGACTGTATGTAAATGACTATAATTATAAAATAAATGAGGGATTATTGTAAGAATTGCAATTATAATAAATGTAAGGCAAAATGGAAATGTTTATATGGAATTTATAAACACACACACACACACATATATATATATATATATAAACAGTAGCCGACTCTATATGCATAAAGTGTACCATTAAACATAAAAAGAAAGTTAAAGCACCTGTTTTGGAGAGTTCATATTCCTACTCTCAATAAGAATCTCAAGTACGTAAATAATAAAATACAAGTTCTGTATTATAAACATATATTAAACTTGGTACACATTCTTTGGTATATTT
>NW_013666525.1:207529-218448 GCF_000517525.1 Limulus polyphemus | reverse complement strand
TATCAATAGTTACAAGATTTCACCAGGTTAATCTCACATCATCAAGTACACCAACTGTAATGAGTGAGCTCGTAATATAGGTAAGACAAAAAACTAGTGGATGGATACATTAGTATTTGATTGGTGGAGTGACCGAATAACATAAATAGAATGTCGAAAATATTCAAACAATTAAAGCTGTTTTGCTACACATGAGGAATATTTATAATAAAATCAACTGGAAATCAGCCAACGTAATATATAAAACTAGCAATCCATAGATCGTCGAACTTCAAACATCACTGGAGGTCAGTCTAAGTTTAACTCTTTTTGACGTCATATGTTGTTATGGGACTTGGAATTTCAGTTATTAGGTAAACAATGTATTGTTTCTCTTTCAACCAGCAATCATTGGACTGAAGGGGACACGTGAAAGTGTCGAAAAGTATTCTGTACATTATCCACACAAATACAAAAACTAAAAAGCTGTCGTCTTATTATTTCTGATTTTTCAAAAAGTGTCCGTTAGTATTTATATATATATGAGTTAAATTCATCCCATGCTAGACGACACGTAAAACCCGTTGTCCAATCCTAGTTTAGTAGCACGAGTGGAAGAAAATGATGGTACAATATCTCTGGACGGGATAACAGTCCTTACCAGGTTACTCCTCATCAATCAGCTGGTGTCCATTTTACAGCTGGGTAAACAAAAGCAACTGGCGTATTTGTCCCTATATATATATATATATAATGGTATAAAAGCATAATATACTTTAATCAACTTTTTGTTTTTAGATGTGTTATCTAATACATATTGAGGAAACTGTTGTACTAGTATTATACGTTTGGGTTAATATCTGGTGATGTAAAAAAAAATTAAATATAAAGGCTTAAAACTGTTCTTTCGCCATCCACGGTAGGTTTAAGACCTATTTGACCTATTAATTCGTACTCTTCTTGAGTAATGAGGTAAACGGACGAGAAAAATATCGCCGAGATATATCGAAATAACTTGTTTCTTAGCACATTAATAACCTGAAAGCTAATATTTTGATATAAGCCCGTTTAAAGTTCAAAAATAGCTGTGTTAACCTTTTTAAAATTAGTTTTACTATGGTAAATAATTTTAAAAACATAAAGTAAAGAGTTCATTTAAATAGTATTAGAGAAATCGAAATAATAGAATAAATTTACCTATTAACTAGACTATTAACAATAAAGTTTACATAGAATAATTAATTACTTAGTGATCAGTCTAAGTTATAGGATTAAAGAACAACAAATTCTATTTCTTGGCCTGTTTGACTAGATCTCGTATAAAAAGAGTATCATCAATACACATTATAGTGAAAATAGAAACTTTCAAGAAAGACGATCTTCATGCTATTACCGACTGAATAGGTTCAAGAAGTTCCTCAAAACTTTACAACATTAATCAATTCTGAAATATTAAAGATTTTCAGCATCCCTTTTAAGGCACATTTGAAATCACCAAAACTCACAATAGGACGTGATTTACATTGTTCCTTTTATGTCAGCCACTAGATGTCACTACAATAGTAATCATTATATTTTTATTTTTTTCACAGAAGTATTTTCTCACATTCTAGTAAACTATAGACTTGCTTTTCATGATTTGTTTCGGAATTGTAAAAAAAAAACAATATTGATCGATATAGTTTTTTGATGATTGCGAATATTACTTATTTCAATTATAAATTATGTATTTTCGAACATTGTCTCAAGTACCCGGAGGATCAGCGGTATGTTTAAAGATTTAGAACGCTAAAATCAGAGTTCGATTTCCCACAGTGGACAGATTACAGATAACTAATTGTGTAGCTCTGCACAAAGAATATAACAACAACAGATTACAGATAACTAATTGTGTAGCTTTGCACAAAGAAGATAACAACAACAGATTACAGATAACTAATTGTGTAGCTTTGCACAAAAGAAGATAACAACAACAGATTACAGATAACTAATTGTGTAGCTTTGCAAAAGAAGATAACAACAACAGATCACAGATAACTAATTGTGTAGCTTTGCACAAAGAAGATAACAACAACAGATCACAGATAACTAATTGTGTAGCTTTGCACAAAGAAGATAACAACAACAGATTACAGATAACTAATTGTGTAGCTTTGCACAAAGAAGATAACAATAACAAAATTGTCAGAATGATAAAAGAATTGTCTGCGGACTTACAACGCTAAAAACCGAGTTTCGATACCCGTGGTGGGCAGAGCACAGATAGCCCATTGTGTAGCTTTGTGCTTAGCTTCAAACGAACTATAAGTAAAAACAGTTGTCAGTAAATGATACAAAGATCATGTTAAGTTATGTAGATTTATCACAATATGTATTAAAACACGCAGTGATAAAACCATCATCTTAGAATTGTGTGTGTAAAAGAGAAAGAAAACGTATCTTGTATAAACTGTTTGGCCATACTTCATTCACATGATTTTACTGTTCTACACAGGTAGGTTATTGTGCAGCTTTGTGTTTAACAGCAAACAAACATTTATGTTGAAACTTTCAAGATACCGTCAGTGTTTGTTTGCTGTTAAGCACAAAGCTGCACAATATGTTATCTGTGCTGCGCTCACCAGAGGGATTGAACTCTGAATTTTCGTGTTATAAACCTTATCATTCAGCCAGTGCAGGGGGAGGGAAGAGTATTATAAAAGTGCATTTGAACACAACATTATTCTAAGTAAGTAGAAAATAATTAAAGTTGAAATACTTTATTTTTGTTTTGAAAATCTCTACGTAAATAAATGTATTTGTGTTAAAAAAAGCCAGAACGCAAAAGTCCTTGCATCATGGTATTAGCTGTTGAACATTCAAATATCAATATTCTATTTTTTGGCCAACTCCTGTAAATATTTAATAATAAACATATTTGGCTTTTACTGTAACTCCTTTAGTTTGCTAGCACCAGTTATTGCACATCTTATAATAATTTTATGTAGCTGTTCATTTCAATTTGCTCCAAGAGTATATTTCTCTGTATTCGTTGATATTTTCTCAGGTTCGTTTGTTTTGTTGCTACTCAAAGCTATTTTTATTTCGCCTACCGTGGCCATCAAAACCCAATTTCTAGTGTCATAAGCCTTCAGTCCTACCGCAGGGTCAGTAGGAATAAAATATTTTTAATACATCTATATTTTGTATGACTTTTTTGTGTTTTTTTCTGTCTTTTGTTTTTCCTAATATACAAGATTTCTCCGCCGTTTTCTTTCTAATGTCTTCTTTTTCCTTCCCCTTCAAATGCATGTCATGTAATAATAATAATGATAGCACGTGCAAAGATGAGTCACTTCAAACGTATGCGGCGAATGATGTCTGTTAAAATTCAATTTACTTCCCACCGAAATGTTATTTCCCTCTATTCCGGTGCGGAGGCTGTAAGACAATCTTTACATTATCCGCTTCGTGCGCTGAATAGTAAACCGCCAGGTTTTGCAACTTTTAATCTTGTTTCCAGTATTCCGGAAGTTGAAGAGTTGAATTGGAGTTTGGCGGAGTCTTGTTTAGACTTTCTTCTGTTAGGTTTCAAACATAAAAATATATTTGAATTCTTCTGTACGCTAATATCAAGTAGCAAAACAGTACTATACAGTTTTCTCGTTGATTTCAAGACAAGTAATTTTTAAAGTAAAAACATATATTATAATATTTAAAATATTCGAAGAGTTAAGAAACATTTTCCGAAAGGAGGAGTGCTATGAAATGGTCAAAATACGGAAATAATTAAACATCTTGTTAATTAAATTCTTAATTTAAAATAAAAAACAAGTAACTTAAATGAAATTAGAAAGAAAAATACTTTAATACCAGGAAGCATTTCTATCATTATTTTATCACAACTATAACACATGTCTAAATATTTACATATATGTGTGTGTATTACTCACTTGGCCGCAACAAATTACATGACTCTGGAATATAATACAAAATATTGGTTATTCATAACTATAGCTTTTTCTCGGTAATGACTTTTTATAACAAATAGCCTACTGTGTCTATTTTATATTTGGTTGGTGAAAAGAAAATCCTACTGATATCATTGTTTTAAATTTTCATTTGCTAGTTGTGGTAGTAACATATATCTAAAAGAGCAAGTAATCTTGCCAAAGTTCTATGAAGAAAGGACAAAACATAAAGCACATGAGAAATTTAAATTCTCCTTTCAAATTATTCTTGGTTGCTTTAATTTTTTTTTTACTCCAACAATGAATGAGAAGAAAGCGTAGAATGGCTTTTAGTGATCCCAAGGTGACATTACTGAACAATTTACACTCCCAGTCTTTGCATAAAAGTTTTGATCCTGGTTGGAATATTGAGAATAAAATCTCACATTTTGCGAGCCAGGAGTCGACGAGTTGAATTCAAAAATCAATACAGCGTTACGAAGGTAAACGTAAAATAAACTATTTACCTTTTTGTTTTATCATATTATAATTAAGGCTTTTGAAAAGTTCGATTTTTCATTAAAAAAACCTATATGCCTGAGGAAAAAAAAGAACCCATCTGAAGAAAAATAATCTGCGTGTCTGAAAAAAGGAACCTGTGTATTTGAAGAAAAATAATCTGCGTGTCTGAAAAAAAGAACCTGTGTATTTGAAGAAAAATAATCTGCGTGTTTGAAAAAAAGGAACCTGTGTATTTGAAGAAAAATAATCCGTGTTTCTGAAAAAAAAGGAAACTACGTGGCTGAAGAAAAATAACTTGGGTGTCTGAAAAAAAGGAACCTGTGTATTTGAAGAAAAATATCTGCATGTCTAAAAAAATGAATTTATGTATCCGAAGAAAAATAATCTGCGTGTGTGAAGAAAAAAGGAAACTATGTACATGAGAAAAAATAATTTGTGTGTCTGAAAAAAAGAGAAAACTACGTGGCTAAAGATGAATAACTTGGGTGTTGAAAAAAATTGGTAACTGAAAAGAATATGCATCTCTGAAGAAAAAATTGATAACTGAAATAATTATATGCATATCCAAAGAAAGATTAAAGTAGGCTACGTGTCTGAGGAAAAAGAACAAGCTTATTTGACAAAAACAAACAACAAAACGGGAATATCTGGAGAAAAAACGGTTCAATTCACAAGATTAAACTTGGAAAAAAATAAAAGGAAGTCACATTATCAAAAGCATGTTTAAAGGAAATGCAATTATTCTACTCCATTATAAAAATGATCATCTATTTAATTCTTGTACACAATTAAAATACTTCGTCAACATTTTCGTTTCTGTTTTTGTTATTGACGAACTTGAAAAATCTATCAACGTTTACGCTCGAAGTTTCTTTTGTTTGTTGTATGATAGTAAAAGTGTTGCCAGGTCGTATTTCAATTTCCATACTCAGTGCCATGATTGTATGAAGAAAAGACAAACTAATAGTCATGGGTAATTAGTTTGTGTCGAAAAGTCACACTGTCTTTACATTAAGCGCAATTTGTAGTAGGAGTGAGTTACATTGATTTATATTCGCAACTAATTACAGAAAATACGATCCTCTGAAAGAAATTACTCTTAACGCGTTTCGTTTTTAAAAACGTTAACGCGTAAGATGTATGACATCTATAACATATTTTCCTTTCTGAAACGTTAACGTGTAAGATGTATGACATCTATAACACATTTTCGTTTCTGAAACGTTAACGTGTAAGATGTATGACATCTATAACACATTTTCGTTTCTGAAACGTTAACGTGTAAGATGTATGACATCTATAACACATTTTCGTTTCTGCCTTATGACTACACAAGAAACAAGAGGGAATCCTTTATAGAAGCGGCACTTGAAATTCTTCTAGGGAGGGTTAGAGTAAATTAATCTACGAGATCTTTTTTTCCTTTTTATTAATTATATTTTTGTGCGCCAGCAATACCAAGCGTGGGTCGCGCGTAAACCCGATTCAATTTTATTACTCATCAGGATCTCTACTAGTCTACCCTCAATATGCAATTCTTTTAGGCAGGATTAGAATAAATTAATCTATGAAACCTTGAGCATGGTCAATGCATCAATCGAAAGGGTTTGACCTCATGAGTCCAAAACTGTAATTAGATCTCAAATCGGTCAAGAGATGACGGAGCTATGAGCTAAAGGTTTGTACCTGAAAAAACAAATAAACTCAGAGCCATTCTATGAGCCGCTATGCTGCGGCTGAAAATAAACGTTATAATATTTTATGTAACATAAATAAGGTAAGGACACAGTATATAAATTAAAGGTAATTAAACATTTGAAAATTGTTCCTGAAACACATTAAGTCAGGTAAGAAAGGTTTGGCCATTATAGCAAAAAGTCATAGTTATCAGACCTTTAGGTGTCAAACCCTTCAAGAAAGTTGTTGGTATACCATTTCGGTCACACTCATATGTCGCTTAGTGTAAAAAATCAAATTTATGTATACCTATTTCAATAACATTTATACGTGTAGTTTTCTTGATTATTAGCCAAAAGGAATTCGTAATCGTGATTCCATTATGAAATATTAATTTTTATATTCTTTGGATAAAAGTAGAAAAAACATAATTGTACACGAACTTCACGTATATATTTCGTTATTTTAACCATAAATGTTTTTGTTATATTGTAATTGGACCTTAATTGCATATGAACTTCAAATATGTGGCAAATTAGAAGCCTTTCATTTTTTCATCAATCCTAGTTACAGCGCTTCTAATCCATTTTAGTGCAAGTCTACTCAATGATTTGTTTCCTGAAGTACGAGCTTTTACTAATAACACTATAAAAACTACTCTCGTGAACAAGTCAGTAAAACCGTCGCGAGATCGAATTTTCCTGCATTCCAGTCTTCAAATCCTCCTAAAATCCCCCACTCCCCTCTTAGCGTCAAAATCAGCTGAATTTGAAACATTTAAAACAGAAACTAGAATTTCATTAAAGCGACTAATAAAACCAGAGACATTTATTATCTGAACGTGCCATCTCTTGGGCATGTTTCTGAAAACCCACCAACGGCCGATTTCTAGCTTCTCTGCATTGTGAAACAATACATTTCTACTCGACGTTAAAGCTAACGCGCCAAAGAATGCCTGCTATTACGTCAATAAATAATATTCACACACACAGCCCTTTACAGGCAAACAGTGTTTCAGGAAAACAGGTCCATATGATACCATTAAAGGTTTTCCTTGAAATTCTCAGAAGATCGAAATCATCATTCCTGTGTACTCCTTATATTTATAATGACTTTGTTGCTTGTTTGTTAGATTTCACGAAAAGCTACAAGAGGGCTAGTTTCGAAATGATAAACTAAAAGAAGGACAACTAGTCAACATCGCCCACCGCCTACTCTGGGGATACTCTTATTTAAACAAATATTGGTTCAATTCACTGTGAAATCAATTAAGTCAATGGTAAATTGGAAAATATATAAACAACAACAAAAAACAAGTTTATGCTAAGTTGTAAAATCAATACCGTAAAATGGAGTGATTAGGGACAACATTTACTTCATCTAACTTTACTATTAATTTCAAATGAACCATTGGTTGGATTATCACAGTGTTTCCATGTATTAACTTTAGTGTCTGAGCCTTAAGTGAGCACAATATTACTTTTATAGAAGATACAGTTTGCTTTTTGTCATGGTATCCAATATCTATATTATAAGTTTACACCTATATGTTTATCTTCTTTTAAAAACCTTTGGTGTCTAATAAAAGTTTTCTCTTCATTATTGTCTAACATGTGAAAGAAACCATGCTCATTTTGTGACATTTTAAACATATTTTTATTGTTCCTATATATCCTAGTGTTAGAGAAATAAGGACTACAGATAATTCTAAATGTTCGTCCTTAATGACTACGTATTGAAATGGTTAGTACACTTGATACATTACACATTTTGGGCTCTATGGTGTTTCCAAGAAATCCAGTTGAGCTATAATATTGAGCTACAATTGAGCCAACTATCCATTAATTTTTTCTTCATACTCTAGATTGAGAATGAGCCATCGATGCATCGCTGTTTGGATAGTTTTGAATTTCGCGCTACCTAATTTAGCAGTGAAAGACTAGAGAGAAGAAAGACAGCTAGTCATCACCACCCACCGCCAACTCTTAGGCTATTCTTTTTACCAACGAATAATGGGATTTACCGTGACTTATAACGCCCATTACGGTGTTTGGAGAAACCTTTCCATAATTACCTTGTTATGTGATACCACATGTTATAAAAAAAAACAAATGAACACATTAAAATATTTTAATGGAGATAAACCAATCAAATAAGAAAATTGAAAACATATTACGAGGTTTTAAGCGAAAGGAACAAGCAGTGTTGTTGAGTATAGGTCGACGAATTTTTCTTTTTCTTTTTTTTACTAATTTTTCAAAAGTGTTTTGACTTAGTTGTTTCACGCTGAAAGGATGAATGTGGATTACATGCAATCCGAAATGTCCAAAATAAATTGTTTGCTTTTATCGTTGTCTTTTTCATATTGATTAAATGTTGCTGTTTTCCCCTAACATGTCAATTGGCAGAATTGTCCAGATAATTAATCATGATTATCTTTCAATTCCAAAACCTTAACCATAGCCTTTGCAGATGCAATACTTTGCCACTAGGATCAGGCGAGAGGATATTTCGTGATTTGTGGTGTAGTCCGTTTCTTGCGATGGTAATGGAACGTGGTAATTTAGCCTTGTTTTATCCTTGATCTAGGATGATTTTATCATTTACTTAAGTCTTTCTATATTCTACTTGACGACCTTTACTGTTTGTGTATATCAGAGTCTGCGTTTGATATCGCACACTGGTTGGATTGAAGGTTTAGAAATTAGGAAAATTGTTCATAAATTTACGTAACTTCGTCTATCAGCTCTGAATAGTCTGTTTAAATGGTAAACACACGAGATATATTTATACAATTATGATACAGTACTGAGGTAATAACTAAAACAAATAATTGAAATGCTTCATTTAATCACATAATTTAAGTTTTACGGTAAAAACCAGCGTCTTACCATCACATGTATCATACAAAAAAATTATATATTTTTATATATAATGTCTCATAACATTGATGATAACTTGAATGTAATTAGGCATCACACTAACACCAAAATGGCTGATTCTTTCAGTGGACAAGAAGTGACGAAGGGTATGTGAAAGATGTTAGTATATATACGAAGCGAAGGTGTCGTACATAAACAGTATTGTTGATGCCATTAATAAAGAAATATTTTACTCTGCTTGCTTGCAACTGCAAGAACAAATAAAGTCATGAATACAATAAGTTATACTTAAAAACAATCAAACAAAACTAGTTTGAAAATATTACAGTACAATAACAACGTATTTGGAAACAAAGCGAAAAACAGTAACTATAATAGGAAGGGAAGTTTACCTTCGTTTACCAGTAATGAATACAGACAGATAAAAGTTATTGAAACCAATAACTTTCATAGTATATCTTAAGAATCACTTTTAACCTCAAATTTGACAAACCCATATCAATATCTTGTGAAATTTAAGATGCTTTCATTTAATACATGTTCAAGAAATAAAAATTATACGGATTATTATTGTTTAAGTTTTCCTGAAACACATTTCTAACAGTTAAAGTATCAAATAAAATAAAATTCACTCATCTTTAATCGTTAGTTTTACGTTTGTTTAAATATAAAACAACCTAAGAGCCAAGAAACCGTTCAAACGTCCGCATGAACAACGATAAAATATTTGTTTAAAAGTTTAAAACTTTTCTAAATGACAAAACACTTTTATATTTAAATTTGGATAACTTGAATAAATGAAAAGTTTGACAAGATATGTTTTGTGGTTTTAAAGTACAAACATCTTTACACGTGCGTATACAAATACATTAATAGACCAAAATGACACTGCTTTAGTTGTTTCTAACATAATTGAGTAAACATGTTATCGTGGCAACATCCTTCAAGCACGTGATAATTATGGTGTGATATTGTGTGAAATTGGTTGAAGCAAATTATGTATTTAAAAGTAATTCAAATGCCAGATGACCAGTTTAAATATTGTAAGTATTGAAAATATATAAGCATGTTTGTCTGTGAAAAGGCCCGCCCACATTGTCAGTTGATAATGTTTCTTAACTGGTCTGCAGCTATCTGGATGACATTATGGCGCGAGATAAAGTACACAGTGATCAAAATATTATGTCGTCAGGAAATTAATGTCGATTTTTTAGATGAAAAAACCCGAACAACTTATAAATCAAATCAAAACATTTATTAAATGAAACAGTCTCCATTCTTATCGATGATGCTTTTCAATCTTACAGTCAGGTTGTTAATGCCCTGATTAAAGAAATCACTCGGCTTTGAAGCAAAAAACACGTCCATGTCCTCTTTAACACCTCCCACATTTGCATACGTTTTCCCATTAAGATGGTGTTGCAGCGAACGAAAAAGATGGTAATCTGATGGTGTCATATCTGGAGAATATGGTGGGTGGGGGGAAAACTTCCCAACTCAACTCCATAATCTTGTGTTGCGTCAAACGTGCCACATGTGGACTTGCATTGTCGTGGAAAAGAAGAATACCTTTTCGATTGACAAATGAAGGGAGTTTCTAATGAAGGGCTTGATTTAAACGTTCCAGATGAATTATTCCTTTGATGTTCCATCAAATGCAAAGCATCACTTTCTGCGGATGGAGTCTAGGTTTTGGGGTCGGAAGTGGTTTTTGTCTAGGACTGAACCATTGTTTTTGGCGTTTAATATTCGCATAGAGAATCCATTTTTCATCACCGGTGACAATTCTGTCCAAAAATGGTTCACGCGCATTACGCACCAGAAGAGACGAAGCAACGTTCATACGTTGGAAACGGTGATCATCAGAGAGTTCGTGAGGCACCCAAACACCTTCTTTATGGGGTTTTCTTATATTCCTTAGATGTTTACG
>NW_013666525.1:204608-206836 GCF_000517525.1 Limulus polyphemus | reverse complement strand
AAAAAGTCCACTTCGTCGTATTTCTTCATGAGCTCCATTTGACCGTCTCGATGCGTTTCGCTCTACTAGAGTTATCCAAATTTTTGGTAATCTTTCTTGACTTTCTCTTGCTAACCGATGTTTTTTTTTTTTTTGTGTTGCTTTATTTTTTCCGTTTGCATGTCTTTCATCATCAATTTGTCTTCTTCGTCGTGTTTCTTCATGAGCTCCATTTGACCGTCTCGATGCGTTTCGCTCTACTAGAGTTATCCAAATTTTTGGTAATCTTTCTTGACTTTCTCTTGCTAACCGATGTTTTTTTTTTCTTGTGTTGCTTCATTGTTTCCGTTTGCATGTCTTTCATCATCAATTTGTCTTCTTCGTCGTGTTTCTTCATGAGCTCCATTTGACCGTCTCGATGCGTTTCGCTCTACTAGAGTTATCCAAATTTTTGGTAATCTTTCTTGAATCGGTTAGCAAGAGAAAGTGAAAAGAAGTAGAGGTAGTATAAATGTGTTAGCATGATTTACCTGTTGTGTTTTGTTGGATTTCACACAAAGCTACTCGAGGGTCATCTGCGCTGGCCGTCCCTATATTTTAAGCGCTAGACCACAGAGAAGGCAGCTAATCAACAGCACTCCTCGCCAACTCTTGACAGGTCGATTAATGGGATTTAACCATCACTCTTATAATGCTTCCACGGCCCCAAAGAGCGGAGCGTGATTTTTTATTTTTTTTGGTCGGTAACAGGGTGCAAACCTCGGAACATTAGATCCATAGTCCGGCACGCTAACCACTGGACTGACTGCACATGACCCTATTTGGTTCACCGATAAAAGTTGAGGAGCAAGTAATGTGTTGCTGCATTGCGACATTCTGAAAGATACTACAATATTTATGTTGTCGAAATCTATATGTATAAGAGCTACGTGCTGTTGGTAAATCTCAGACTGCCTTATTGGTTAGCATCCCCCCCGAACCTCACGCAAAAGTCTCGTGTTCAGTGCAGTTGGGAGATTTTATATTCTTATATATTAATAACTGATCATGTTTAGGGAAAGCTCTTTCAATTTTCGGTAAAACCAGAATACGATGATAAGTTTAAATTACGGACTTGAAATATTTCTTAACATTAGACTGCAAAGAGCGATGTCAAAGTAGCCCAATAGTTACAGCGCTCGAAATGTTCAGATTCAAATCCCAGTCGAGTTGGGATTTTCTGTTAATTTCTCTTTCCATAATTGACCATGTTTTCAACAAGCTCTTTAAATATTCGGGTTTAAGCACAAAGCTACACAATGGGCTATCTGTGCTCTGCCCACCACGGGTATCGAAACCCGGATTATACCGTTGTAAGACCGCAGACATATCGCTGTGCCACTGGGGGGCTTAAATATTCGGAGAAATACGAATATCATTGTAAATAAAATGGGGAATTTGAGATACCAATTAACATTTCGAATAAAACATGGCATGTTTACTGCATCAAGCCACACAAGTTCACTCAGCTTTTAATTTCTATTGAATAAATTCTAAATTAAAATTACGAATAACACTGGAACTAGTTCAGAATTTCTTTCATAAATGATGCTACACGTGTTCAAACTAATTGTAACTTACAACTGTAACTTCATATCAAGTGATATTTCCACTTCATTTGAAGGCTAATTGTTTTTTTGTTTGTTAATGTATTATATTCGAAAGCTGCGTTCTCTTCGTGAATAATTTGATGTCATTACAAATTCCGACACAATACTTTGGATTCAATGTCTACACAGCGAAACTAAACAAATATTTTACAGATAAAATAAAAACAAATAAATCCATATGATTGATTTCTTAATTTACTGTGTGCGTTGATAAAAAAGTTTGTTTTGCAATTTATTACCGATATTATCGTCTTCAGTATAACATATTATTTATGAATAGATATACCTAATATGGATGGAAAATGTGTATTGGATTACATTGTCATAGTCAAAATGTTTTTCGAGTTGTCATCAAATTCAGATTTGTCCATCTAAATACGCACTGACTGGCAGGATTCTTCGGCACATATGTTGGTTTTCATTATTCTTCACCTCTCAAGGCACCGTAAAATCTGACGTCTTATGTTCAAAACTTTGATAGTGGTTTATGAGCTACAACCCATCTGCTTTGCTCTCCTAAATTCTCGGAAAGACATGCGATTTCGTTTCACAAGTTTAAAAGTTAACATGAATCTAGAAATAATGAAATGTGGCTGATCA
>NW_013666525.1:202790-203629 GCF_000517525.1 Limulus polyphemus | reverse complement strand
AAAGGGCGAGCATGTTTGGTGTGACGGGGATTCGAACCCGCGACTTGCAGCTTGCGAGTCGAGTGCCCTAACCACCCGGCCATGCCGGGCCTACTGTTACTGATATTTATTTTTAATTGTCCTTAAGTAAATATTTAATTCGAACGAAGAACTGACTGGTAAATGTAAAATCAAGTCTAGAATAAAGATTTATTGGAAAGATTTTAGCTTTAGTTTTCTTGGGTATTAGATGAGTTATTGTCAAATTAGAGGTCTGCTGTCAAATTAAGCTTACTTCCCTGGAGAAAAGCTGGAGAGGAAACGTATTTTTAAAGCCAGTACCTAAGATTAATTTGATGTTTTTCGTGCATGTGTTTCGCAAGAAGTAGCAAACCCCTAAACGTGGTATGTGAGATGGATCCTAATGTTACTGAAATACTTAGTGGAGGAGATTCAAGTACTAGGAAGAATCATTATTAGATCCAGTCGTACTTACATAATACGTTTTATGGATGTCTGCTTGCCACTGAACCTGTATATTAACCAATCAGAATAAAACATCGTGTTTCTGATTTTTTTTTCCACCTAAGGCAGTAAAGTTCAATAACTGCAGGGAGATACAGAGATATGCCTCACGTATAGGCAGTTATCTCGCTTTACAGTACGAAAGCTGTAATGCAACTTTGAAGATAAGGTTTGCTTATACTCTCCACTGGTCTGTTTTTTTTTACAAAACGTTTTTATTTTATTTATTTCTAGCAAGTACTTTCTCACAAGTGTTTGCAGACGATGAATAGTCATGCTAGATGTAGGGTATTGTGGGTTATGAATATTTATTGATGAATTTTATATTCACATAT